>NW_024705190.1:12604-63905 GCF_018977255.1 Callorhinchus milii
TCGTGCCGAAAAAGGCGTTTTTCTGTTGCTTTCGGGGAGGGTAGATACCGCCCCTCCCGCATCTTGTGATTTTGGGGATGGTTTGCGTTGCGACCATAAATCCAACGCGCCTAACCGTTCTTCTCCGAGTTGACCTCGCGTACGTTAGAGACTGTTATTCTGGAGAGGGAGTATGAGTTTTGAACATTCGCCCAATAACGTGTGTTTGAATGCGTAGTTAATCCTGAGCTTCCAATAACCAAAAGAATATCTAAAGCCGAGGGTTGTAGGTCATCTTGGACGCGGGATTACTGACATCGAGCTATCCGAGATCGTATCGTTTCAACAACTCTCTGTCACATTAATAGAAAAACAGTCCTGATTGCTGTTGCCGACCGGAAAGAATCAGGTGTGACGGATACGTGAGCGGCTCATCAATCCTTTAACGACAGAACCGTATTACACATATTGACAGTATCCTGGCAGATGATGTTTCAAGTTGAGGAGTCCTAAAGCAGGCTCCCACACGGTTGTTCACGTAAAATGTATCGGACCAACTCGAAACGGCCATGGCGCCCCGAAGTCAGTGCTAGCGTTGGGACCAGCCACCTCCTTACTGTCATTCAGTCAAAGTAAACTCAGCGGTGAAGTATCGGCAAGAGACTTTATCCATTTGGGACAACCTAGCAAGTGACAAGGCACCGTTGTGAAGAACGACTTCGGACCATACTCTACCTTCGAAAATAAAGGACCGCCGGCAAATCGGATGGCACACAGGTCTTGAGGGACTAGACATCTATATGGCGGCTAGCCCTTCCCCATGCTAGCGGGGAACGGCGCGATCCTCAAAAAGCATATGCCGATTACACATTAGGTCCGGACCGAATACACCCTTTAACTCCGTGTCAATAGATCTGGAGAATTAGCGATTTCCTCGCCCATTTGAAGACCGTGGCGTACTTGAGCCTATAAGTCAAACGTAAGGAGTACTCTTAGGGGGTTCCAATGTAGCCCATAACAAGTTTTAGTGGAAACAGGCAATAAAGAGGGGTGATACTTGGCAACGGGCATAGGGCACTTCCATTGTGTGTTAGGGGAACATTCTTACGTCTAGGCATCAAGCACAAAAAATTCGAAAGAGTCCACTGACTTCAACTCATTGCGACAATAATTCGACTGTTGTGAATCAAGGAGTTATCCTTATGAGTGTGCCTACCAATTCAGCGATTACGCTTCATTCTAATACCGGCAATAAGGCTAATCCAATCACCCTGATTACTCTCAGTGATGTGTTCTACCATGGGCGCGACGGTAGGACACTAAAGTACATGTGGGTTACACCTTACTTGGACAGATTTTATATCGGGGAAACGACTATTGAATTAGTGGATTCCGGATCGTGATTGCTGCTTTTCCTAAATGAGATGTTCACCCATATTCAGGTTATGGATAATTAACACACGGGTTTGTTTGTTCACAACGGGCGTGGCTGCGAGTTCTCATGATGTAGCACGTTGGAGAGGCTACTTGTACAGGAGACAAATCCTTTACAAATGCAAGATGACGATTAGGAGGTGCAGTTTCTTGAAGCACAGGGGGATCCACCTTGAGGGATACCCAAATCATGCGGCGGCTGGAATGAATAAACCCTGTAACCAGACTGGGTCATCATGTCCCTACACGAGATGTACACAACACAAAAGGCTCGTTCCCCAGTTTTAGTTCGCTTTATTACATTCTTTACATGGCTGCACCGCCTACTTACTATCTCTAGGCAGTTCCGCTGATCCGTACTAATGACGGTATCGGCCTCCGCGCATCTACACTACTAGTCCCATTCATCTCTCTTAACGCTCAATGTGCGTTGATCAGGAACCCTAAAAGACAACGGGCCTCGACGCCGCAGAAATGTCCCAGGCTAATGTAGCGTACCCACTCACCCCCCTCGGTATGACCGCTGAGCCTGTTAGGCAAGATAAATGAATCGGCATGCAAAGCGTAAAGAGAAATTCCCCTCATGGCGACCCCTCGAGGTGTCACTAGAGGAGTGCTGTTAATCGCTAAACAATTGAAGCATTCGCAAGGCTGGCATTGTATATTTGACAAAGTTACGAATCCTCCATAAAGTGGTTCCAGTCGTGCGCAAATCAGGACGTTGATTGGCAAGTGACACACGTTCGGATTACTGGAGTGTAGTGGACACTCGGGGGCGATCTAAAGCATTTGAGCGACCAGATGTTATCTCCCTGGCCATCATGCGGAATCGGGAACCACTGTAACACACCTTGAGGGGTCGCGTACGGGCGGGCAGCTAACATGATTTCAGTCGTGTACCCCGAGGTATTAATCGTCTGTAGTCACCGCGTTATCCGTCCTGACCGTAGATGACAGCAAAGTCACCACGAGCGGGGTCGAAGTTTCCCTTCGATATTATGTTCGAGTACGCTCGCTGCGGCTTTGTCTCACGGCTCGATGCTTCGATAAGTGGAACCCACAGGTCATTAAAAGTCTGGGTTCCTCTACCGTGTTAGCAATAAGCCACACGGACAAAAGTGAGAAATTGGCTGATAATTGGTACATGACCCCGGAGCTCCCCAGCCTACGAAGATGGGCCATATCTTCTTACTTTCAGGAGACATAAGTCTTCGGATCACTGAATTATTCCTATGGCACGTTACGTACACAGAATACATCTTGGCCATGACCGTCGGACGCAACACCTATAGCCCGCAGTTCGACGATACCGGATATACGGGATTGTCGCCCGATAAAGCCTTGCTCTGACCCACAGGTTATAAGGCATAGTGGCGGATGCCCGTCTTCCTTCCCATCGAGCTTTGGTGGAAGTAGTCACTATGATCTGAACTTCCAAGCAGTTGCTCCAGCCTTACGACCGGCATGAGACGGAGAGAATGTCAAACAGGGAAGGAGAGCGGCGTAAATGGCGAAGCCGTCGTTCACATTGCGTGCGAATCGGAAGCACTGGTATAGAGCTGTTGGAATACACTAGACTTGGCGGATGGGTGGTCATGCATGTCGCGTCATAGCCCAGTCCGCCGGGCATGGACGAATCTATCACGAACCGTTCTAGACGCACAAGCTCTTACAGATGGACCATATGACTCCGAAAGTCATGTTTGTGGCGCAAAGCGGCGCTGCGTAAGTTGGATGAGATTCCACGGCCCTCTGCATGTCGCGAGCTATCTTACCATTGAAGGACTCACAAGTAATCAATAAGTCGGAATGTAGTCAGGTCACAGTCATGGTTGGGTGAGTGTCGCCGTTGGCAATTCCCGCAGTCGACCAACAGCATTGTTCGGGAGTATGGCATTCTAAGAAGACGATGGGTGAAGTTTATTCCAATTGCTATTATGTAACATTATGGAGCGTTATGTTACCCGTTAAACCATCGAGGAAGCTGCTCAGATTCAGACGTCCAAATCGGTGGTGTGGCGTAAATTCTGTCTATTTGTCCAGCATCAGGACGCTGCCTAGGGGTGCGTGTAACCCGACATTTATAGAACCGTTATTAGCATATCAGGAGGCGGATTATTAGATAAGTGGAAGAAGGATTCCGTTCATAAGTGATGTCGGAGCACATTATTAATCCTTATCTGTGTATACGTCAGCGCGGAGACGATATTTATGACTAGAAACACCGGCAAGGTACGGGCACTCAATTCCCCGCGGTTTGGAACTTGGTCGCATATGATTGTAAGAATGCACGCAGGTAACAACGTTTTTAGCCGGATAAGTTGCCTGCATCCTTCGGCTGACCCCTCTCGGGCATATTTTCACACATGTTGGAGGCTATGACGATCATGACCGGATGTCTGCACATACTAAGCGTAGGGTAGGCAATTCGATTCGAAGCAAGGTATCGAAATAGAGCAGATGTGACAGGGATTGGAACTCCAGTCTTTATTCAGCTCCTTAGTCGTTCAGACCCGCGAATCGGCGGCTCGGACCTCGCGCCGCGACGATGCCACCCGGAGGGTTCGAACCTTTTACTGTTAGCAAGGTCGGGCACTAACCCACGAGTCACTATCCGTCTAACACATGTCAAATGGAAAGAACCTGTTATCTCCGGAGGGTGAGGCCAGGTTGCAAAGGTCAGGGGAGTTACTTTAATTCATGAAAGATTTCGAGTCGAAACCATGAATCTGGATGCGAGACAATCCGTTCACTACCTCTTTCATGGCAGTAATCCTTAACTACTGGCCCCTAATTAGATGGGCTATTCATCCCATGTAGTCTTAAAGCTTGTACTAACGCCGGGAGGGCAACGAGTAACCAGAGTCCGTGGTATGGGTGCCACGTACAGCTCGACTCGTGCAGAGCTCGGAACCACGGGGGAATCATGCAGCTTAAGCATTTTGACGCTCAAGACGTTCGGCGAACCGATACAATATTTTATGTGCAAACAAACAGCGCAGCACTATTAAAGCAAGAGGCTGTGGTATAGTGTACTCTCCTCGAGGCGCGCTCCTCGCGTTGTCCTTCCCAGAGGGCCAAATTACTGTACGCAGTCGGTCAGTTATAGAAAGAGTGGTAGCCCTTCCGCTAATATCAGTGCATATGCTTTAGCGATGTGTAACACACCGGTTTGGGAATACGTCAGCACCATTTATGCGTTCCAGTGATGTCTGAGACATTGTCGGCTTACAGCCTCGTCGCTTTCGGGTGTCGGGTTAATGTTTCCGTTGTTGGATACGGGTCTCTGAATGGCTTCGGTTTAGCCTCATGCTGTTAGTGAGGCAAGTATTAGCATAGTAAGACACCAGGGGCCCCCCCTCGTAAAGTACCAAACTACCAACCTTGGAGGCAACACTAAGACATGGATCTGAGGTATGACAGTGGCCGCTATAACAGGCGTTTCGTGATGAGCCACATTGCATCCATATGACTATGTACACTCTGTTCGGCACAGGCGGTGTGCTCGTTAAGTTTTCTTGTCGTGTTAAACCATGCCTCCTGGAGACGTGTCCGGCACATTATGGACTGCCATGCGCAAGGTACGGCTGCACTTTATCGCCGCACAACGGCAAACGCCCGTTTGACTACGATTAATTCGGACTCGGGACGCGAGTGGAAGCCGGAAATGACCCCACGCGCGCGCTCTGTTGGTGCTCCGGCACACGGCGAGGGGCAGGTCAAACCTAACTTATTATCAGAAGCTAGGTGTTAAGCTCTGCCCGTATGTGAATGCGGGCGCGGATAACATTAGAGTCTATAGACATAGTTCTGATACTCTTAGGTAGTAATCCATAGGAAATAACATTGTGCGGCACTACAGTAAAACGGTCTCACGGAGGAAGACTACCATTATGACGTCCAGGCCCAAAGTGCTACATAATGAAGTAAACGGCTTGCCGCCCGCCCAAGAAAATATGACTTTAACCGCTAATATCTCTACGAACGCAACACGCTAGTAATGAGGGTTGTGAAGGTTTATAATAATTCCCTGTCGGCTCTACAATAGGGTAGCGGAAGACACGCTCTAAGGTAGAACGGTACGATCCGCCGAGTAATGTTACTCACAGAAATCGCTATACAACCCTAGAGGACGTTGCCTTCCGCCCCGCTACCCGTAAGCAGGTTCGATTCAAAGCGAACCCTGTGTGTTCATCAAATTGACAAGTCGCCTAACACGGATCGTACAGAAAAAGGGTACTCGGGTCTGGATCACGGTTTGTCAGCGGCGTATCGACCAGATAGAGCTACAACCGCTTCAACCTTGCTACAATTCGTAGGAAGATTGGGAGACTATTTTTGGCGTCCCACTTTGGGGCCCTACACTTACAAGCTAGAGCAAATACTGCTAGACATTCTACTTAAAATAATTACTCCAGTCTTTGCCCCTAGGGACGCGTGCGTGTTGGTCACACGGTACCAAGCGCTGCTCCGTGGGCGTAAGTCCCGGAATCGTCGTTCCCAGTCCATACGCCATCTAATGTAAAATCGTGTGCTGTTGAAGCAACAATGAACTGCTCACCGGTCCATCTTAGAAAGACCTCGTCGCCAAAACCGTGAATCTGTCGGTCTCTGTGTAGAGAGCCCCGAAAGCGCTGGAGTGCATGGACCAGAAGGGTAGATCCGTCTTAAGAGGAAACAGATTACATGCCCAAACAAAGATGTCGTTCGGTGGATTTCTATACTTGCTATATCAATCGGGGATAGTAAGGCGTAGCTTTACACCAGGGAGTGGTCGCGTCTCATGGGGCTGTATACCGGATCTCAAATCAGGGTCCGCATATAACGTTTGTTGCTCCCACAGGTAAGGGGATGAGTGGATAGTGTTTAGTCCCATTCGGCATGCCTGTTGGCTGAGCAAGGTTGCTCTTGTGTACTCTCTCCACCCTCTACGCTTAATTAGATGACCATCAGCTCCTTAACTGTCCGGTAGTCCGCGCCCACCACTCCGGCCTTCTGAGCTAATCACGGAGGACGTTAGAGGTAACCTCGAGGCTGAGTCTGCCGTAGGTGTTTAGGGCTACAGCCTAAGCGTGACGGGGAGGACGTTTTGGTTTCCGACTACGCCTTGTAACGTCTCGAACGACCGGCGTTTGTTCCTAAATACACTACGTGAGTTTTCGGACTTCCATACCCGGACTTCGTTAACACCATGGAGTCTATTCAGCAACCGCGTGTCAACCCTTCGCATTATAGGACTAACCCTGGAGAGGGGGTATGAAGGGTTCGTCACGTCCTTCGGCATCAAAACCATAGTTTAGGGAATTTGCTTCTCCTATACGACTTCGATTGCAGCTGGAAGCCAGTGTGACACTATACCCACTACAAAATTCGGCCGACTTGGGGATAGTTGGGTCGGGAGTGGGCCGCATCTAGGAGAACACTCTAGGCAGCTCAGTCGACGAGCGGGGGAACACTCAAACACGTTAATAGTTAAGACGACTCGAGAGTCCGTGGGCGCGGCCCTGATCAATGAGACACTAATCTGGTGCACTTATGAACGTCTAACAGAATCTCAAGGGACCTGAATACTCCTTATGCGACTTGATTGAGTAACTGTCAGAAATTACTCACATTGTGTTACGATCCCATAGCGGAATCTTGTCAACTTACGGTTCGATGGTGCCTTTGACATACATCTGTCACGTTGCTTATTGGAGAAGGCACGCCGTATTCCGAAACCCAAACTATAGAACCGGGGTAGTCCCCCGTATCGTACTACAATGGTGTCGAAGATACTTATCCCATTTAGTTTTAAGCGTTGCGGAGTTCATGTGAAGCATCTTGCGAGTGACTCCGATAACTCAGGCGAAGCAAACATACGTTACCCACCTGTGAGCGTGGTCCTGAGACCTTCAACATCGGGGATTTTGTGTTCTCGGAGAGCACCGCGACGCGGGCAGTGGCGGGATGCCCGTTAGGGTACTTATACCCTCTAGCACAAGAGTTTACTTGGCATGCATGAATTTTAAGACTGTGTCTGCGGAGTATATAGTAATACTTGCGGGTCTAATTTGCCGTAGTTGAATATACGATTCCGAAACGGCACGTTTAGAAGGTTTGCCGCATTTGCCTGTTTGTCAATTCGCTCCCGATGGCGTGTCGGTAGTAGCAAGAGTTACCAACCCTGCTGTCGAGGTAGTGACGAAATTTCGAAATGGCTAATCGTGTGATAGAGCATGTGAACACTGCGGACAAACGCCACAAATGAGCCTCGACGTAGGGCTGCCTAACGTCACTACGTCATGACCAGCCACCCTATTTTAGAGTGGTGCTTAGCCACTAGAATTACGCTGCCGGCGACAACAGGGTTGGATCTAGGCGTAGAGGACCCCTTACCAAACTTTGGCCACAAGGTCTCGCCCAGGGATTTTAATTACCAATACAGGGGTGTGCGATCTATCCTTGATTTGTGGTTATCCTTTCCCGGATCCGGAAACATCAGGCAGGCATATGTAGAAGTCGCCGGGGCAGACGACCACTCGCCAAACCGAGCCCAGACACAGAAGCTAGAATGGTCACGAGGCACTCCTGAGTGTATGCTGCCGTATTGCTCATATGATAGTATTGATGACAAAGTGGTCATTCTAGCTAAAAAACGTCCCCCCGACATAATAACGTGGAGGGCCTGTCGCAGTAATGCGCCGCGACAGTTCGGTCTCCCGCCAGCGCAATAGGCTCCGACAGTGCCAGAGTTTAGAGCCAGTTACCAAGCACATGTTTAAACCGACCTCTTATAACAGGCATTTCCAACGTTGTCACGACTGAGAGAGGATGATACGGGCAGAGCGTGTATTGGCAGGCCGCTGCCTGAAGTCGTTTTCGAATCCGTCATATATGTACAATATCCACTTGACTCCATTCATGTTGTGAAAGGCACGGTTGGTCCTTTGCCAATCCCTCCAGTGGTCCAACGTTTATCCATCAAATTTGATGGTAAGTCTCCAAGGGGGTTTGGGGATTATTTGCCCGAGATGTTCGAGTTCTTACGACATTATGTATGATATTTATCCTGAGACCTATTGGGTACGGAAAGTCACTAGCCGGACAAATGTGGGAACGAAGGATGAAGTGGGTTAAATTGATGAAAGGGCACAGGCCTCTGTACCTGACTAATTCACGTGTGTGAGACGGACATCAGACTCTACGCCGAACGTACGACTTTTCCGTCTTGCCAGGGAACTCATTATGGCGTTGCTCCCGACAAGATATTCAAGGAGTGACGATATCTTTATAGTTATACCTGTCAGGTGATGTGCACTGTTCCTTACCTGATATCGGAAAGAGAATAACAAAAAACTATGCTGTATAGGGGAGTTCGAAGCACAGACGCGATCTGTATTTGAACCGGTTGTATAGGCAGAAATGAAATTACCCTTGTACCCCCGACACCGCGCGAGTGAGCTCAGCCAACGTTAGGTTCCTGCACAAGGTTGAAGCTATGCTCCCCCCCTCTTTGGTCAGTAGGGCATTATAGATCAGTGACTTACGGCGGGGCTCGGAAGAACAAACACCTCAATGTTCAGACGGAGAGCCTAGACACGGCGAATCTGTAGCTTCACCTGGAGCCTGAAGCACACCGCGAATAGTTTCAGCTAGGCTAAGTGGTTAATGAAACACGAACTACAGGTGCCTCATTGAAAGAGATGTGTGGAAGTATCTCTCAGTGCTCGTGAAGCAGTAAAGTTTCCCTTGATGCATTGGCGACGGGCGAACCCGAATCATGACTAGTCCCACGCCCATGCTCTTAAGAAAGTGGCATGATGTCCTCTAGTGCTTCTAACCTGTTAGCTCGCACATGGACGAGTGATTGAATTCTAACCAACAGAAGCCTAGCGTTCCGTACAAGCGATGGACCACTACCAGACAATAGGACGCAGCATTACTCCCGGAATCATTGTTAATGCGACTCCGCATACCCGAGAACACATGACTGGACAACAGTAAGATAATTGCAGCCTAGAGTGTACTAATTTTTCTCCAAGTTACGTCGGTGAAAGAAATGCAGCTGCGCCGCATAATGTTAGCGTAACTTGCTTTAGGCTGAATTTTTCAACACCACGTTTCTACGATATCACCATATCTTAGTTGGTTTCTTAGATGTTGGCCAGCAATCCGACGGGTAACAAGTCATTCACCTGAGGATCAGAACCCCCCCATCGGCCTTCTGGTTCGCACGGCTCTAGTTTGAGGGAGCGTTGTTGGGAAAAGATCGAACAGCGAGCCGTAATCGCGTTATGTGCATAAGACCGGGAAGGTTCCTAAGGAATCTAGGCTAAGACAGGCAGAGGCTTATACCAACGACACGAGCGAACACGACCATTCGATGGCGTAATGCAAAGTGGAAGGGGTTAAGAAGTATGCATAGTTAGCCACGCGTTGACCGTCGGGGGAGCCGCGCGCGCTATCATGTGCTATAACAATTTGGGCGCTGACTTACCGGAATTCGACGAGTTCCGAGTCAAAGACTGTCGGCATTGCTCCGTTTGCAACGCATGATAACTTAAGTAGTACTACCATCCTGTGGCAGCCTCGACAGATCCTACTCCTTGAGCTCTACTCTTGGATTTCGTTTTTCCGGATTTCTCTCCTCGGTAGAGCCGGGCGACGCCAACAGCATTTGGGTGCGTAGGTTGACGTAACATATAATGGATATTCGCTAATCGTGCACAAATCCGACGTAAGCCGCTATACACCGCCACACGATGTTCTACCACCCGTCTGATAACGTTTCAGGTATAAGCGGGGACGTACATGAGAAGTACTGTGCTTTAAGTCTGTGTGTGACTCGATGTCATACTTTGGCATCTTCTTTGGGGAAAGCGTTCTGTGTAATAAGAAGTTGGCACGATTTGGGCAATAGTCTTGAAATTTAGGCACCATTATGCCTTTTTGCCTTGGTTAAGCAATTGAAAAAAGTTCCTCGTCACAAAGGATATTTTAAGATGGTCGACTCTATTGGGGACTCTAACGTAGTTCAGCTCGAACCGTAACTATATCCAGCCTGGTATCACATACGATATGCTTCAATAATAATCTGCTGGGCAGATCACCATCCCGCATCACGCATAGCCGCGCAATTACAGTGACGTATTTCCCACGTCGCAAGAATATGAATTTGCATAGACACGACGTCACTACACTAGCGCTGCAAAATTTAGCCAGATGAAAACCCTCTTGATCTCGCTCCACTCTAATTAGTGGGGGTATTACGCCGGAATCGTTCTTGCACGGACTCATCTCAGTTGAATCGTTGGCGATTATTCACACACCTAGTACGAATACTCCAGTTGGCCCGCACTATCGAATCACTTAGTCGCGTACGCACTTACATCTTGTGGGAAGTCATAGGGCATCCCTGAGTGAAGATTTGTCAGAGTCATGTTTTGGTGGACTTGTAGCCTGAGACTTACGCAGATGGTCGTAGCGCATTGCTTTCAAATCGTTATGGCACTTGTTTGCGTGCAGTGACTATATAGTCACCAGGCGGAGCCTATGGCGACGCACTGAATTCTTTCAGCTCTAGCTAATGCCTCGCGCAGTGTTGTAAGAATTAGGACGATTGCAAGAAGGTAATATACCCACGATCAAAGAAACTCAGAGCCTGACAGAACCTGTTATCTTTCTGCTCCGCTATCATCACATCAGAGGTGAATAGGATTTGCGGAAAGATACCGCCACCCCTAACCAAATACTTGATTCACATCACCGCCGATTGTCGTGCAGAATAATCGCGTTGTATGTCCGCCGTGCGACCTTACCCCCTCAATTTTACTGAATGGTCCTGAATATGATTCCCTCAAGAGAGGCGAGATACCGGGATGACCTGTCTAAGTGCCCTCTCCACGGACCGGGCTAAGGCTTTACGCTAACGTAGCTAGTGGAACGTACTTGGTCTGCTTGGACCACGGTCTTCGTTTACGTTAAGAAAGATCAAGTCTAGTGCTCGTACTCGTCAATTGAAGGCGTAAAGGTATAGATAACTGCATATAAGTCGACTACCACATTCGGTCTAATATGGATTGCGATAATCAACGTGGCCGTACGTATGGGAGAACGATTGTTGTAAAATTACTAAATGTCACGACAGAATATAAGGTACGAAGTAAAAACCACCGCGCAGAGTGTACATTTCACAACGCAATTCATGACTAGAGATAGAGGTAGTTCGCATAAAGATCTCAACGGAAGTGCTCAGCTCCGACGTTTAGCTTGTTTCCAGCTCAGTTAGGAAATAACAGGAGGTGCGTTTTGAAAAGACGGCCTGTGCTACGGATCTGGAGCTATGAATTGACTCTACTGGCTAATAACCATTGCTGAAACTGTGGTGAACATTCTCGTACTAAGCACTATGTAGAAATTCGCGAGAGCATGCTTGGGGCGCGAAAACACCCGAGGGCGGACGACGCAGGAACGCCAAACACACGGATGGGGGCCTGTACTGCTGCTGTAAACGTGGCAAGACTTAACTCGAGATCCCGTCTTACTACTAATAACTAGTCATATCTTGATGGGAATTTTGACGCCGATCCAAACAAAAGTTGCCGTCTATGTTGCGTCAAATGACCTGACTCGCGGTTCTGCATAATTCATGATAATCAAGGACTTGACCAGACAGCACAGGCAAATGCAACGAGCTGTCACTGAGAGGCTTGTGACATGCCCCTCGCAGTCAATGCCGGTGGGGGCACAAGAACTTTTGAGAATACTTGTACCTCTTATAAGTCTAAATGTACACGTGTTGACCGCCTTCGCGGGAGGTCTCCAAGTAGCTGTTACCCCCTCGTCTCAGGCCATGGTAGCAGTCAAACGAAATGTGCCTGAGCTGCATTTATGACAGAGCAGTGGTTAGTTATGTGCCATAAAAGGTTTGAAAGCTCCCGCGGCAGGCGTGCTGCACGACGGTCCGCATCTCCAGGGCTCTGTTGACCGGACATGTTCTTTACAAACTGGAAGGTGCTGTTAGACACTCAGGGCCACCGAGTCCCAATAATTAAAGATGAGCTTCCAAGGTAGGGACACGGTTACACTTATCGAGAGTATTTACTAGCGATTTCTGGTTTCTCTGACTATGCTTGTTGGGCCATGCTAGGGTGCAGGTGCAGTCAACGGTCAGCACTCAGCGCTGGGATTACTTGTTTCTATTCTCTGCGTACACACCGCGGTGACTACGAAGCTAGAAGGTGAGGGCAAAGGTCTTAACCTATTCCTGCGCTCCAAACGTTCGAGAACTGCTTACAATTAGCAGGAGTCACATGATATTGCTCCTTCGGGGCCAGAAAACGGATCCGGTCACGTGACAAGGTCTACTAAGTCTGTATCCAGGCTGGACAGTGAGTCCACCCAGAAGTCTCATAATAACTACAAACGGCAAATTCTAGGAGTTTAAAAAAGGTTAATGACTTTCAAAGACAAGTTAAGCTACTCTTGTGATGTGAAAATTGCCGTGCGAATAGGTACTATCTGGGCTGCTAAGTTGGACCAGCTAGATTTCTGTGATATGCTCTTAACAGAGTCAGGACTCTTACAGAGGTAAGTCTACAAGATTTGAGTACATTCCGTTGCAGAGCTTATTGTCTTCATGTATGCTGAAATAACGATGGAACCATGCCGTCAAGATGACGGTGCGTTGGACAGACGCGCTAGTCCCTTCAGGAGGCTTATATCTACTAACTGTGGATCGGTGCGGAAGAAGACCAGGTTGTTCATGTGGCTCAAATTGCATCATTATAGCCCTGGTGTACCCTGTATCTCTTTAACTAAGAAGGGGCAGCGCGGTCTCTATTACCTCAATAAAAAAAGTACATCCGGGGAATGAGGGACAGTAGGGGGGCCGGGTGCCAGAGTCCAGATGTGCTGCCTGATATACGCCAAACAATTTATGCGTCTCGATGGGGACGGCGGGAAGACTTACGATGAGTTACCGATGGAATGAAGCGAGCTAGAAAAATGTCTTCAACGCTGCTGGGAGATTCCATATAACACTTCCGTCGGACCAGTTTATGTGGGACGAACCCGGACCAAGGTTCAGCGACGAATGATTCCTCCGTGGTCGTGAGAGTATAAGTGATGGGACGGCGATACGGGACGATCTGAGAGAGGCCATAGTTGTACACAATCCAAGAACCGTCCCCTTAGCCTCGGAGATCCTAAGAGACCTCGACAGTGTGGAAGGCTTTTGGGGTTCAGGTTCAAAAATCAGGAACTCTTTAACCGCAGTGATTGCCCCCTTTCGATAGGACGGGTCAACAGTACCTAGCAGCTCAGCTACATGTGCATTCCGGACTAGTCACCGGGTTGGGTTTAGGCTGTCAGCCCGCGGCAAATGGTGGATACATATTTGCCTCCTATGCCCAGCGAAGATGACGCAAAAGGTAGCGCACGAATGAGTCAGATGTGTGGGCGAGCCAGATAACCGTGCGAAGGCCGCCAAACATCTGCAGTGTAGTCTCATTCAGTTCACCATTAGAAGACAGTGTTAGACGTCCCGGCCATTTTCCTTTCTAATAAAATAGCGATTCGAGTCCAATGGTTCGAAAGTGCCAAGCGTTGATGTGCAGTAAATAACGGGGGGTTGGTTGCTCATGCTAGCCGCCTGCCACCACAGTTTTGCATTGTAATCGAGGTGACGCCATGAACCTAACCTAAGTCCACACGCGCTTCGGTCTGCGTCTTCGTTGCGAAGTTGCGATGGTGGACTTAATCAAGGGTAAGACCAATATTATGTACCGCTTGCGATTGACCTGAACTTGGCGTCGGGGCATCTCGTAGAAACATCGTATATGGCCAATTAAAAAACACATCCCCTGATCAACCTTCACCCGCGGAGCACAAATAGGTTACGGTGTGCAAGCAAGTGTACCAAAAGAACATCATCAAATTGCTTCACTGTCTCGGGCGAGAATCTGGTCCGTCTAAGTGCTGTACTAAAGTTGGCTGGATTGAACGCTCTGGAATCATGGCCAATATAATATCTACTAAGTAGGGCAATGACCTAGGAAGGCACTAGTATACGTCAACTTCGAAGCCTCGGATCGACAGCTCTGATGACCCGAAACTGTATCTGACGGGTTGGCCCCGGAAGACGGCGAAAAGCGGCGACGCGGTACTGGCGCTGCGCGTTGAAATGTGGCACAATGTGCCGATGTTCGTTTGTTTCCTGCTGCTAGGACTCATAAATTATCAAATGACTCCGGCGCAAATGCGCTGGGGGGTAATAAAGTTGCCCTAAAAGTCAAAAAGTCTCTCTCGTGACGTGGAGAAGATCTCTCTCTCTCGTGACGGGGAGAAGATCTCTCTCTCTCTCTCGTGACGGGGAGAAGATCTCTCTATCTCTCTCTCGTGATGGGGAGAAGATCTCTCTCTCTCTCTCTCGTGACGGGGAGAAGATCTCTCTCTCTCGTGACGGGGAGAAGATCTCTCTCTCTCTCGTGACATGGAGAAGATCTCTCTCTCTCTCTCGTGACGGGGAGAAGATCTCTCTCTCTCTCGTGACGGGGAGAAGATCTCTCTCTCTCTCTATCGTGACGGGGAGAAGATCTCTCTCTCTCTCGTGACATGGAGAAGATCTCTCTCTCTCTCTCGTGACGTGGAGAAGATCTCTCTCTCTCGCCACCTTGGGGTGCGGCTGCATACACCTGGTGCTCCCGCTCTAACGTGTGTGTGGGTGGAGGCCTGGGCTCAGGTGTGAGCCTGAGCCTGGCCTAGGGAGAGTGAACTAGGGAAAAACGCTAGTTTATTCTGCGTTTTCTCCCCGTGTGTCAGCCTGCTGTAGTAACAGTTTTTATTACTACTGTTGTTTGTGTGTTTGTCTGTGTTGTGTGTTTGTTAGTGTTTGTTTTGATTGTTTGTCTGCTTGGCTGGTCGGTTTGTGTGTTTGCCTGGTGGTTTTTTTACCTGGCCTAACACCACGTGTGGTTGGCCTGGTTGTTTGTTCGGTGAGTGTCTATTTGTGTGTTTGTGTGTTGCTTGTTTGTGTGTCTGCTTGTGCGTGTGTTTGTTCGTTTGTCTGTCGTTTTGTTTGTGTGTTTGTTTTATTGTTCGGCTTTCGTTGTTTGCTTGTGGGTTTGGTGGTGCGTGGTTTCGTTTGTGTGGTGGTCTGTGCGTGTGCGTGTTTTTGTCTGTCTGTCTAGTGGTTGGTGTTGGGTGTGCGTTGTGTGTTTGTTTGGTGGTTTATTATTTTTTTTGGCGACTATTTTTTTGTTGCTGCTGGTGCGGCCATGCGGGCGACGTGGCTCAGCTCAACAGCACGGAGGCTCTCACGGATGACCACGGCTTCCGATGTTTTCCATCGCCGGGGACAACACCCGAGGAAGTCGCCACTGCAGTGGCAACGCACACCGGGCTGCCTGCTGTCCGGGTGGTACAACGGGAAAACCGAGGCTACGTAGTGTACGTAGCCACGGTGGAGGCGGCGGCACGTGTGGTAGAGAAGGGACTCAAAGTCGGAGGTGAGGGGGGGCCGCTGGTGCAGTGTACCCCTCTCTCAGCACCGACGGTACGGGTCATCATCACGGGCGCTCCACCGTATTTTACCAATGCGGGGTTGGTGAGAGAACTGCAGTGTTACGGCACGGTGGCCTCAGGCATCGTTCAGTTGCCAATGCGGTCACGGAACCCTGCTATGAGGCATATCCTGTCCGGACAGCGGCAGTGCTATTTCACTCTGAAAGGCGGGCGTACTGAGTTGGACGTGACCATCAAGCGTGTTGCTGGTGGCCGCGTCCACGTCATGTACCTGGCCACAGCCGCGCCACGCTGTTACGTGTGTGGCAGCGTGGGGCACGTGAGGAAAGACTGCCCCACCAAGACGAAGTCGGGTGGAGCAGCAACAGGAGCGACGGCGCTGACGCCGCCGCTGCAACAACAGCAGCGGCGGGAGCAGCGTGAGCAGCAGCAGCGTGAGCAGCAGCAGCCACCGCAGGTGCCGCTACTGCAGCAGGAACAACAGCTGCAGAGTGGTGGTGCCGAGCCCGTGCCGGAGCACGGGGAGTCGGACCCTCACGAAGGAGCCGACGGCGATGGGGCTGCCGTCGTTAAAAGCGCCAGGAGGAAGAGGAGGAGGCGCGGAAACGGGCTGACGGAGCAGCTGAAGAGGCCAGCCACAGCCGACGACGTCGGGCGGCCGGCCGGCGGTGTGGAGTGCACGGGGAGGGAAGCTGTGGAGGCCACTGGCAACGCGGACTCAGCGGATACGATCGAGCCGAGGACGCGGTTGCCGAGCCCGGCCCCACCCACCCCGGTGATGGAAGCAGCGGAGCCAGCCGCCAGCGCCAGCGTGGCGCAGAGCGACGACGCAGCTCCAGGAAGCCACCCTTCACGCGGCCCGACGGGGGACCGAGAGGGGAGCACGGAACCCGACGTGGTCGGGGAGGAGAAAGGGGCCGCCGAGCGAACCAGTTGCTCAGCGGATAAGGGAGGGGAGGCCATGGATATTGCCAGCGAGGCGCACCTGTCGGTGACGACAGGAGGAGCGCCGCGACCAATTCCGGCCTCGCCCGTTCCAGCACGGCAGAGAGAGGAGACGGAGGCTGCCGCCGGCGCCGTGGCTGTGCCGGGTGGCGTCGAGGCTCCGGGGAGCACCTCTTCGCCTGTCCCGGGGGAGGGGGAGGAGGTGGGAATGGACCCGGGGGGGAGTCGGCTGCCTGCGTGCGGGATCGTGCCCAGCGAGGCCCCGGCCCCAGATGGGGCGGCGGGGACGGAAGAGGAGGCCTGCGCCGACGTGAGAGGTGGCGCTACCCTCGCCGACATCGGGGGGTGGCCCGACACCGATGACAACGGCGTGCCGAGTGGTTTCGTGCCGGTGAAGGGCGACCCTCCGCCCATCCCAAAGTGGTATGACGAAGGAATGAAGGAGAGAATGAAGAGGAAGAAAATGCCCAAAATTGGGCTCGAGCCCGGGGAGGCCCCGGCTCCAGGAGGGTCGGCGGAGGCGGCAGGGGAGGCCGGCGCCGGTGAGACGGGTGACCGTGAGGACCCTGAGGACGACTGGGACGAGGAGGAGTACCCCCCCCGACACCTCTCAGGGGCGAGGCGCAGGGTTGGGCCAACAAAGTATGACCCCAACGACATCCTCGCGTGGATGAAGCGGGTGTACGGGGCACGGAACGTTCATGTGCGGGACACGTTCCCCGATAGGGGAGCTTTCATCGAGGTGGCACAGGCGGTGGTCAAGGACCCGCACAGATACGGTTTCAACCGGCAGGAGGTTTACCGTTTGAAGGCGATGATGACCAGAGTGAGGAAGCTGCCACCCTCCCCCCCACCCCCCCCCCACCAGGAGAGGAGGGTGAGGAGGAGCAGGAGGAGCCCTGCTAGGCGAAAGGGTGGCAAAACCCGGAATGAACGACGCGCACACCGGACATTGACTGTGATGCAGTGGCGATGTGTTGCGTGACGATCAATGGAGTGTGGTTGTTGCCATGGAGGCACGCACGTTCTGGTTGGCGATCAAATGGCGTGAATGCTGTTGCCATGAAGGCATGTACGTACATTTTGATGCACGGAAAGGCTCCTGCGCCATTGGCACAGGGGGAATAAAGTTGTTATAAAAGTCAAAAGTCTCTCTCGTGACGGGGAGAAGATCTCTCTCTCTCTCTCGTGACGGGGAGAAGATCTCTCTCTCTCTCTCGTGACGGGGAGAAGATCTCTCTCTCTCTCTCTCGTGACGGGGAGAAGATCTCTCTCTCTCTCTCTCGTGACGGGGAGAAGATCTCTCTCTCTCTCTCTCGTGACGGGGAGAAGATCTCTCTCTCTCGTGACGGGGAGAAGATCTCTCTCTCTCGTGACGGGGAGAAGATCTCTCTCTCTCGTGACGGGGAGAAGATCTCTCTCTCTCTCTCGCCACTGTTGGGTGCGGCTGTGTTCACCTGGAGCTCCTGCCCTAGCGTTGGTGTGAACGGAGGCCTGGGCACAGGTGTGAGCCTGGCCCGGCCTAGAGTGAGAGTTTATACGGTTTTTTTCTAGCATCCTTCCTTTTAGCGACCTTTTTTCTTTATTTCTTAAAAAATCTAAAAGAACCTTTAGCCATACGCCCTTCCCTTCGTAGCCTTTTCTTTTATTTCTTTCCTTTTATCGCGGCTTGAGGCCACAGCCGTTTTTCCTTTGTGCACGATGGAGCAGCGCCCGGGACTGGATGGTCTCACAAAGCGGAATGGCTTCATCGTTTTCCCCCGCCAACAACGACTGCAGAGGCTGTAGCGGAGGTGGTGGCCGGAAGTCGTCGGCTACCCCAACGTGTGGGCAGCACAAAGCAAGACCACGGTGTGGTATATACGTGCAAGGGAGGAGATGGTGGACGGCGTGGTGGCGACCGGCATTGTTGTAACGATCAACTGCTTCAGTGCACCCCTCTCGCGACACCGGCCATTAGGGTGCTCCTCTCTGGAGCCCCCCCTTCCTCCCGGTGCGACTCTGAAGAAAGATTTGGAACGCTTCGGACGGTGGTGTCCAACGTTACAATGGTACCACTGCGAACGAAGAACCCGCGGCTGAAGCATGTTAAATCCTTGCAGCGCCAGGTGTATGTAATCCAAAGGACGGCAAGTCCGAAATAGAACTGACAATGAAGTATACTGTCGACGGGCACACCTACATTGTGTTCGCCTCGTCGGTAGCGTGAGATGTTCGGGTGCGGTGGAGCGGGGCACACCCGCAAAACTGCCCGAAAGAAGAAGAGCAGCAAACAACAGCAACAACAGCCACCAAGCAGCAGCAGCAGCAGCCAGCACACAGCCAAAACAGCAACACAGCAGCAACAACAACAGCCACCACAGCAGCAGCAGCAGCAGCCGCCACAGCAGCAGCGACAGCAGCAGCCAAAACAACAGGAGCAGCAGACACCGCAGCAACGGCAGCAACAACAACAACAACAGGAGAAACAAGAGCAGCAGCAGCAGCAAATACAGCGGGAGCAGATGCCGCCGCCGCCGCTGCCACCGCCGTCACAACGGCAACGACAACGGCAGCAGCAGCAGCAACAGCAACAACCGCAACAGCAGCAACAACAGCAACAGCGGACCCACCTGCCTGGAGACGCCACGAGCGGCACACAGGGAACAGATGGTGAGGACGACGGTGAGATGGAGTTCACCGTCGTGGAAAGCAGGAAAAGGAGAGCTAAGCGGAATGCTGCAGCCCAAGGAGGAGGTGGTGGCACCCGCCCGAAGCGGGCAGCAGCAGCAGCAGAGGCAAAACTCCCGACGACGGGAGAGGAAAGCAGCAGTAGCACCGTCAACGCCAGCAGCTGCGACGAACGAGACAGCCGCGACGAGGTGGTAACGGAAGGCGGTCGCGAGCTCGAGGCGTGGACGCCGAGGGAGGAGAGCAGAGGGAGGGCTGCCTCGCTCGGGGAAGATGAGACCCCCCCCCCCCTACCAAGTGAAGCACAGGTGGAAGACGGGGAGGACACTCTGCCCACACCCGAGAGTGTTGTGGGGCAACCCATCATGCCCGGACCTCACACGGTCGTAGAGGGGGTTGTGATCGGTGGGGAAACGGACTGTGATGACGACGACACGGCGAGCGAAAGAAGCTACTCCGAAGTGGCAGCGGAACGGGAGTGTGCCCCCCACGACATCCTCCTCTACCTTAAGAAAAACTTCGGGCAATGGCACACTCGCCCCGAACTGGCCTTCCCCGATCTAGAGGGCTTTAAGAAGGCTGCCCATAAGATACTGAAGGAACCGTCACTTACGGCTTTAGCTCCGGTGAGTTACATCGGCTGCGGGCACTGCGGACGAGACTGGGGAAGCAGCGCCCCCCCTCCCAGGAGCGGCCTCCCGTGAAGCCACAAGAGGAGAATGAAGAAAACCCATGATGGCCTCCGGCATTAAGATCCTGAGTGTCAACTGTAATGGAGTGAGAGACAAAGAAAGATGGCACCGCGTCTGTCTGCTCCTAGAAGAAAACAAAGCAGACGTCGCGATGCTACAAGAAACGCATCTTGACGCCACCCTCTGTGCCCGACGACAGCCCCTGGTGAGCGCCCCTTCCTTCTTCAGTAACGGAGACGGGAATCGGGCAGGGGTAGCCTTCCTGTTCGGAAGAGGTTTCACCCCGGAGAAGGTGGACTTTAAGGAAATTCTTAAGGCGCACCTGATCTCGGTAGACTTCGTGATAAACGATACGAGATTCAGATGCTTTAACGTTTACGCGCCATGTAAAAGTAAAGAGAGGAGGGATTCTTCACCGATACGCTGCACACCGCGCTGGAGGCGAGCAGGGCCGACGGGGTCGTTGCGGTCGCGGGCGGGGATTGGAATTGCACCTTAGATCCGGCGCTCGACCGCAACGGCCCCGAGCCACACCCCGAATCGGCGAGACCGCTCGCGAGAACGCTGCAACAACTTCGACTCGCCGACGCGTGGAGGCTGCAACACCCAACTAAGCGGCAATATACGTGGTGCCGCGGCCCTCCCCAGGGCAGGGTAAGCCTCGCTAGGCTGGATCGTATCTACATAAACAAGGAAAGCGCGACTCTCCTCGGTGAACGCCCGGGGAGCGCCGTCGCTGCCCCTATTGGCGGATGGACGTGACCCAACTCAACGAGCAAGAGTTCAAGACGGCGATCAGGGCGTGTTGGTCGCACTCGAAGGAGGCTGAGGACCCCTCCATCCCCGCCCCACAACGGTGGGAAGCCGTCAAGGCACGGGTGAGGGCTCTCTCTGTGCAGCTTGCGGGCCACCGTGCTGTCGCGAGGTACGACGCACTGCGACGCCTGGAGGAGGAACTGCTCCAGCTGGAAGCGGATACAGGGTCCAGCGGGGAAGTGCAGGGAGACGAGGGTCCGGCGTCTCCGCTGCTCGGAAGGCGGAGACTTTTCAGGGCCGTCACCGACCAGCGGATGCACGCCTCCTACGTGGAGAAGAGAATGCAGCACCTGGAGCAGATGGACTCACCCTCCAAGTATTTCTTTCGTTTTCAAAACAACAACAACAACAAGAACAGCAGCAACAACACAATCACCAGTCTGCTGACTGAAGAGGGCAAAATAACAACCTCCGAGGAGGAAATTAGACTGACAGCCACGCGTTTCTTCTCGCGCTTGCTGAAAAGCGGAACCGCACAACCGGGAGCAGCCGACCTCCTCCTAGAAGGAAGTCCCACCCTGGAGGAGGAAGAGAGAGAAAAACTGGAGGGCCCCATAACCCTGGAGGAGCTGCGGGCTGCGATGGCAGGGCTCCCCAGGGGGAAATCCCCAGGCATCGATGGGCTCCCAGTGGAATTCTACGAGGCCTTTTGGGACCTAATTGGCCCTTGCCTACTGGAGGTGCTGGCAGCGAGTCTGCGGGAAGGACGGCTGCCAGTCAGCTGCAGGCGAGCAGTGGTAGTATTGCTACCCAAGAAAGGAGACCCGCGCAAGATAGAAAACTGGCGGCCAGTGTCCCTCCTGTGTACGGATTATAAAATAATTGCTAAGGCGATAGCCAACCGTCTGAAGACCGTGGCAGGCCGCGTCATCGGCAAGGAACAGACTTACTGTATCCCCGGCCGCACCATTCACAACAGCATTGGTGCGGTCCGTGATGCCATATCCTTGGCCAGAATACATCGTGTGAATGCCGGAATGGTCTTTATGGATCAAGAAAAGGCCTTCGATAGGGTGGAACACGGCTACCTTGAAAAACTCTTATCCTCCTTCGGCTTCGGACCTTTTTTCACGGCACAAGTCAAATTACTGTACGCCGACATACAGAGCACGATTAAAATCAACCAACGCCTGGGTCCTCCCTTCCCGGTAACGAGGGGGGTGCGGCAGGGATGCCCCCTCTCAGGGTTATTGTACGCGCTGTCTCTGGAGCCGTTCCTGAGGAGGTTAAGAACCACCCTGCCTGGACTCTCCTTCCCGGGTCCTGACGGAGCGAACCTGAAGCTCTCGGCATACGCCGACGACGTCTGCGTGGTGGTGAACAACAGTAAGGACGTCGTCGCGCTGCACAGTGCAGTCAAGGATTACGAGGACGCCGCCGGCGCCAAGGTCAACTGGCAAAAAAGCACGGCACTGTGGATGGGGCTACACAGCGCCACGCAACCCGTATCCCTCCCGGGCGGAGTGCAGTGGCGGGACGATGGGATCCTGTACCTCGGAGTACACTTGGGGAGCGACTCGACGGTCCAAAAAACTGGGAGGAGTTGCGGGTCAGACTCGAGGATAAGCTGAAATCGTGGGAGCACCTCCGTGCACACCTCTCCTTCAGAGGCAGGACGCTGATCGCCAACAACCTGGCTGCCGCCGTGCTCTGGCATAGAATGAAAGCCCTCCCCCCGCCAGAATGGTTGGTGACCAAAGTCAATAAAGCGCTCATCGCCTTCGTTTGGGCCGGAAAACACTGGCTCAAGCCCGGCGTACTCCATCTGCCGAGGCACGAGGGCGGACAGGGCTTGGTGGACGTGGCGGCCAGGGTAATGTGCTTCCGACTCCAGACAGCGAAGGCCATACTGTACGACCAGGAGGAGGCGCCGTGGAAGACGCTGGCCCTCGCCGTGCTGAGGTGCGCCGGGGGACAGATGGGCTACGGGCGAGAGCTGCTCCTCATGAACCTAAGCGTGGTGGACTGCAACGGACTGCCCGCGTACTATCAAAATCTGAGTGAGGCGTGGCGAAGCCTGGAGTGGGTGAGGAAAAGCCCCTACTGCGGCATGGCCGCCTTTCTAACGGAGCCCCTGGTTTTCAGTGACCTCTTTGGAGGGGTGAGGAGTGAAAAAGCGATGGCCTTCCGGTTTATTCAAGCCGGCGTAAGAACGGTGGGAGACCTAACACAGAGCCACGACGGCTGTCGAAGGTGGAAGAGCGCGGCTGAAATAAGTCGCGCCGCGGGTCTCCGCACGATGATAGCTGGGGGGAAAGTGCTACGAGCGGTGCTGAAAACGGCGAAAGACCTTCACCTGCAGCTGCGCACGCCGGACGGCACCGACTCAGCCCGGTCCCCCCCCCCTACCTGTCCGGAACTACAGGCAGCCTGCGTCCAGCCCCCCAGGCGGACCGACACAGGGCTGCTGTTGAAGCTGGACGAGTGCGGGGATTTTGCCCTACGGACCGCCTCCAAAGCAGCTATTTACAGCTGCTGCGTGAAAACGCTGCACCGTCGAGCTCTCGAAAATGTGCCATCCACGAAGTGGAAAGACCGCTTCTCCCCGCTGTTGGATGTCACCCCGCAGTGGAGAGAGTTTTACAAAGCTCCAGTGGCGAAGAGAGCCGGAGACCTTCAGTGGAGACTGGCCCACTGGGCACTGCCCTCAGCAGCGTGGGTTCGCAAGATCCAGCCAGGAGCGTCCGCGTCATGCGCCTTCTGTGACGAGGAAGAGGACCTCACACATCAATATCTGGACTGTCGAAGGCTGGCGCCGCTCTTTAAGACGCTGGGAGCCATCTTCACCAAAATTAACGTGCCCTTCTTCAAGAGCACCTTGGTGTGCGGAGTACCCCGCAGGCTGGACAAGCGCCACGTCCTGGCCAACTTTGTGCTGGCGCAGGCAAAAATGGCCATATACAAGACACGTAAAAAGAAGTTGGAAGATGGAGGAGCCACAAACGAGAGCTGCTCAGCAGTAGCAATGATGCGCGGCCTGCTAGCAGCGAGACTTAAGATGGAGTACGAGTACTACACGCGAATGGGGGGGGAGCACGTGTCCTTCCAGGAAAAATGGGGGGCCGGTCAAGCCCTCTGGTCCAGCGAAGGCGGAACCCTGACAATACGTTTCTGACAACGGCCGCGACAAGCCGCGTGTACGGCGCGGATGCGAGAAACACGCGAGGGTCTCCGCCCACGCAGGCGACTGGCGACGGCACACGCGGGGGCGGCTACACGCGCTGTCGGTGGCGCTCCCAGCAGCGCGACGCGTGGAGCGACCCCCCCCCCCCCGACCCCCCCCCCCCCCCCCCCCCCCCCCCCCCCCCCCCCCACCCCCCCCACCCCCCCCCCCCCCAGGGGAGAGTCGGCGTGCACACGCGTCCGTGGCAGTCCGGCGTGCCCGATGGTGAGCCGTTCCTGGAGGACCCCTATGGACGGCGAGCACGGGCGGGGCGAGAAGTGGACGAACAGAGACACGGCGCGAACGGCGCTCCAGCAGCCGGAAGGGCAACTTGTGCGCGCCGTTGCGTGGCACCGGCGACTTGACTCACGGCGCGACGCGCTGTACGCGACACCACGCTGACACCGACGCATATGAAAGACAGTGGATTTGGCGGCGCGACGCGCGCGAGGGACGGGAGAGGCGCGCGCGCGGGACAGGGGTTCTTCCCGGTTGTTGTCTTTTTCCGAGGCCCCGACTCAGAATTAAACCGGCGCGCGATGGCACACTAGCATCAGACGACAGTCATGGTAAAATCAGCGACGCGAGATGCGCGGGCGACGTAACGCGCGCGCGAGACGAGGTTTTTTCCCCGGGGTGCTCCGGTTTTCCTCGCGGTGTTGTTTGTTTGTTGTTGTGTTGTTTGTTGGCTCTGGCCGAATGTGGCAGAGCGACACCTGACATGCAATAGCTGTGGCAGATTTTGCTGTCACGGCAATAAAGACGCTTTAAAAGTCAAAGTCTCGTGACGGGGAAGATCTCTCTCTCTCTCTCGTGACGGGGAGAAGATCTCTCTCTCTCGTGACGGGGAGAAGATCTCTCTCTCCTCTTCTTCGTGACGGGAGAAGATCTCTCTCTCTCTCTCGTGACGGGGAGAAGATCTCCTCTCTCTCTCGTGACGGGGAGAAGATCTCCTCTCTCTCTCTCGTGACGGGAGAAGATCACTCCTCTCTCTCTCTCGTGACGGGGAGAAGATCTCTCTCTCTCGCCGCGCTGTCGTCCTAAGCGACGTGCCAAGGTGGCGGTTTTGTCAAGTCGCTCGCTCGGAGGGGGTGGTGACGATGATGATAACGACCCTTCGATTTGGAGCTGTTCCCTCGTGCGAGCCACAGGGATGGATGGACAGACACAGTAACCAAGCACCGTGGAGGCGAGGGTTGGTGGATGACAAGCATGTTTGTGCGCGGGTGTCAAGATCACCACCTCCTGGATTTCCAGTGTACGATGGCAGTACAGCAAGTAGATTCGTCTTCATCTGTTCTCCATCTGTATGGAGATTAAGTGTTAACCACCCACCCCCCTACTGTCATCACACGGGTGCGTGGTTTGATGATTTCCTCCCACGCGTATAGAATGGCCATCAGTCGTGTTGACCAACGTCCTCCATCCAGACTTAAAGCTTTCGTGACTTCAGGAATTTATGGACCCAAAGAGGATGTCCTCCATCCATGGAGGCAATTGTTGACGCCGATTTTGGCCTCCTTCCCCGCTTATCTGTGGTGTGTCGCACCTCGCTGAGCGTGAATTCCAGCTGTGCTTGTTACAAATATCACATTATCGTTTAAAAAATAAACTGTAAAGAAAGAGAAAAAATAAATCTTACCATCAATACATTTGTTACATTTCACAAAGCGTTTCGGTCACATGAATGAATCTTGGGGGGGGGGGTTTAAACCGGTTCTAAATAATCTCGCTCGTTGCAAAGTTGCAGCCGCAACCAAAATGCAGCTTGCGGCAGCAAAGTCCCGAGCGCTGCCCCCGTTCGTCCACAATTTCTTGCCTTTTATTGTGAAGTCGTCGAGAGCAAAACAGCGGCGGGGGCTCGTGAAGGGTAGTAGCGTTACGTAGATAATACAAACAAACAAAACGCGTCTGCGTCACCCAAATAAAACGGCACCCGTTTCACGGTTGGCTTTCCGTTGCCACCCATGTTCCGCCACTAAGCCAGGCTACAGCACTACGCGTTGGGGTTTCTTTTCGGCGGCAGCTAAACGATAAAAACCACATCCTAAAAAGAACAACCACATTATTCGACTATTCCATTTTTTTATAAGAGAACAGCCGCCTAATGGCGTGGAGCATTATTACAGCGGTTCAAGACACAAGCCATTGGAGAGCATTGCGGCGAGCGCGTGAGGTCCTCCTGCTTTCGTCGCGCGAACACAATCTCGGGATTTGTTTTGGTAGCAGGACGAGCCGCCGTGATGTTTACGATTGCCGCGGCGTTAGGCCCAAGCTGCTGCTCTTCTCTGTAAACACTTTGACCCCGATGTGGGTCATTCAATTCTTTGCCGAGCATGCACTGCTGCCGCTGCTGCTGCTAGCAGCGCTTTGTATAAAAAAAAAATGTTTACGTAAAAAGAGAATAAAATTAAGATGAACAAGTGTCCTGATGACTCTCTTTTGGCACGGGTATCTAAAACGCTACTTCTTGCTTTTTAACTTATGTTTAGATCCGGAGCTAAAAAAAAACCGCATGCAATGACGGTCACAAAGAGGGTGAAACATAAAAGAAATTTTTAAAACCGTATTGTAAACCGAGACTACGAATGCTGTGGTGAAATGTAAAAGCAGTGGTAGCATACTGACGATGTGTCACGTAACACGGCGGTGGGTGGTTGGTTGTTGTTTATGATCATCACGAAGTTGATGCGTTATTTATTTTACCCCGAGAGTCACGACACCTGCCCCCTGGCCATCCACGCGGTCATCCCGTGCGCCGGACGATGTGGACGCCGGATTTGGTGAAGATCGGTCCGCTCATCTCCCTACTGTCATGGCGTACGACGCATCTTCAAACGGCTTCTCCATTTCGCCTTGTAGAAGAGAGAAAAGGGTCGGATCGGTCATCGACGGTTGTCCACTCTCCAACGGCTGCGAGACAGAATCAGACAATGTGTTGATAGTGGAGGAATCCGATGAGCAATGAAGCTTGCAGACGTCCCAGTAGCTCAGAGCCACGCTGCAGGCGCACGCTCCCACGTGCACCAGGTGACACAGTAAGATACTGAACATAAACAAAGACCCCCCCTACACTCCCCCGTGTGTTGCCTACGCAGGCTGTTGGGGCAACATCCAGCTGCCGATGTTTACACACCGCACCGGGTACTCGTTTCACCGACTCGATATGGAGGAAGGTGAGACTAGGCTCTAAGGAAAGCTGTCTCGGGTGTGGACCAATCAACTTCAAGGACAGTGCATACATTATCAGAGTTGTGTTTTTTGTTTGCATTACGACGCAGGTATTGTGGTCTATGCAAACATGACTCCTTGTAAAAAAGGTGTCAGTTTTGTTGCCAGATAAAAAGGGTAAAAAAACAATTATCATATTTTTCTACTGGCAAATGAGGTTCCAACGGTGCAGTGGGATGATCGTCTACATCACAGCGCATTACATCTTTATTTTCAAAACGCTTCTCTTTCCGTTCCATCCCTCACAACTTCACCACTTTTGAGCTCCCTCCCATCGTCTCTTTTCCCCGAGCTCTTATAACATTGCCCAGCATAAGAAACGTGCTAACAACTCCGTCCTGTTACAAACTTTGTTCTTAACCGACGCTGGCCGCTTGATGTTTCGGTTCTTGAGTTAGCACGCGGCAAGCGTGGTCACAATCTGAACATCTATTTATACCGGAGGAATCCGATGAACTACGAAGCTCTTCGCCGCAGACGTCCACAGTGCACGTGACACCGCCACCACCTCCGTGCTGCCGCTACTCACCTCTTCTGAAGAACCCCACGTCGCCCCCTTTCTTGGCCGAGCTGCAGTCGCTGTGCTTGGAGGCGACCTCCTCGAATGATTTTCTGGATGTATTCTGTCCGACGATGGGGGGGAGAAGACGATTCACATCTCCGAGGCGAATGCTAAAGGTGCAGTCCTGCAATCGCCTGCTCACTATACTCTACATTATACTACTATACACTTCACTATACACTACACTATACACTACTATACACTTCACTATACACTATACTATACACTACACTATACACTACTATACACTACACTATACACTACTATACACTTCACTATACACTATACTATACACTACTATACACCACCATCACCACCATCACCACCACCACCACCACTGCGATCGCCTCTGTGAGTGGTACCTAAGGTCCTGTCGGCCCGGGTGGACCCTGGCAGAGACATCACAGACACGGAGAGACACAGAGAGAGACACAGAGAGAGAGACACAGAGAGAGAGACACAGAGAGAGAGACACAGAGAGAGAGACACAGGCGGGTGGGACAACACGACAAATCATCATTCCCGGTGCGTCTCTCTCTCTCTTCCAACGTCCTCGCGGCTCCGAGTACGTGACCCCGAGTCCGTGACCCCGAGTCCGTGACCCCGTGCCCGCGAGTCACGTGACCTAAGGTCCATGACACTGTGACCCCGTGACCCCGAGTCCCGTGACCTCAAGTCCATGACCCTGTGACCCCGTGACCCCCGTAACCCCTAGTTCCATGACCCCGAATCCGTGACCCCGAGTGCCGTGACCTGTGTGACCCATGACTCCGTGACCCCCGTGACCCACGTGACCCCGTGTCTCACCGTGAGTCCTGGGTTGCCCGGCTGGCTCGATGAGAAGGGTAGCCGGGCTCCCATACACCACAACACACAGGCAACAGACAAAGGTCTCCCAGGTCAATCGCACGGCCAGCCGAGGCAAGGGGCTCTCCGCGAGTAGCAGCACCCTTGCCATGTCGTCAGAGGTCACTCTGAATACAACTCTCTCGCACGAACTCTTTGTGGCGAGTGTGGTGAACGTGAATGTGTGCGTGTGTATCTGAGTGTGAGTGTATGTCAGTGTGTGAGTGAGTGAGTGGGTGAGTGGGTGGGTGAGTGGGTGGGTGAGTGGTGAGTAGTGAGTAGGTGAGTGAGTGAGTGTGTGAGTGAGTGGGTGAGTGAGTGAGTGGGTGAGTAAGTGAGTGAGTGAGTGGGTAAGTGAGTGAGTGGGTGGGTGAGTGGGTGAGTGGGTGAGTGGGTGGGTGAGTGAGTAGGTGAGTAAGTGAGTGAGTGCATGAGTGAGTGTGTGAGTGAGTGGGTGAGTGAGTGAGTGGGTGAGTAGTGAGTGAGTGAGTGGGTGAGTGAGTGAGTGAGTGGGTGAGTGGGTGGGTGAGTGAGTGGGTGGTGAGTGGTGAGTGAGTGGATGAGTGGGTGAGTGAGTGTGTGAGTGAGTGGGTGAGTGGGTGGTGGGTGAGTGGAGTAGGTGAGTAAGTGAGTGAGTGCATGAGTGAGTGTGTGAGTGAGTGGGTGAGTGGGTGGTGGGTGAGTGAGTGAGTGGTGAGTAAGTGAGTGAGTGGTGAGTGAGTGTGTGAGTGAGTGGGTGAGTGGGTGGTGGGTGGGTGAGTGGTGGGTGAGAGGGTGGGTGGTGAGTGAGTAGATGAGTGGGTGAGACGGTGAGTAAGTGAGCAAGTGGGTGAGTGAGTGTGTGAGACGGTGGGTGAATGAGTTTGTGAGTGGGTGAATGAGTGGGTGAGTGAGTGAATGAGTGAGTGGGTGAGTGAGTCAGTGAGTGAGTGGGTTAGTGAGTGGTGAGTGAGTGGGGGTGAGTGAGTGGGTGAGTGAGTGAGTGGTGAGTGAGTGGTGAGTGGGTGAGTGAGTGGGTGAGTGAGTGTGAGTGGAGTGAGTGGGGTGTGGAGTGAGTGGGTGAGTGAGTGGGTGAGTCCACCTTAGTTCCATTACACTCTGGCACCCCAAGTGGGCCAGTGAGTCCATCATTCCCAGGAGATCCCTGCAACAACACACTCACCACACTCACCACACTCACCACACTCCACCACCACACTCACCACACTCACCACACTCACCACCACTCACCACCACTCACCACCACACTCACCACCACACTCACCACCACTCACCACACTCACCACACTCACCACCCACCACCACACCACCACACCACACTCACCACCACTCACCACACACCACCACCACACTCACCACACTCACCACCACACTCACCACACTCACCACCCACACTCACCACCACACTCACCACCACCACCACACTCACCACACACTCACCACCACACTCACCACAACACTCACCACCACACTCACCACACACTCACCACACTCACCACCACCACTCACCACCACCACCACACTCACCACACACTCACCACCACACCCCACCACACTCACCACCACACTCACCACCACACTCACCACCACCACTCACCACCACACACACCACACTCACCACCACACTCACCACCACACTCACCACCACACTCACCACACTCACCACACTCACCACACTCACACCACACACCACCACACTCACCACCACACCACCACACTCACCACCACACTACACTCACCACACCACCACCACTCACCACACTCACCACACTCACCACACCACCACACTCACCACACTCACCACCACACTCACCACACTCACCACCACACTCACCACCACACTCACCACCACACTCACCACCACACTCACCACACTCACCACCACACTCACCACACTCACCACCACATCACCACCACTCACCACCACACTCACCACACACCACCACACTCACCACCACACTCACCACCACACTCACCACACTCACCACCACACTCACCACACTCACCACCACACTCACCACACTCACCACCACACACAGCGCAGGGCGCTTGCCATGGCGAGGCGACCTCTACCACCACGTGTCCCAGTGGCCCAATGACTCAATGACCCATTAATCAAATGGTCAAATGACTCAATGGCCCATGACCCCGTGACCCAATGTCCCATGCCGACCATGACCCAATGACCTGATGGCACATGACCCAACGACCCAGGCCGCACATGACCCAACGACCCAGGCCGCCCATGACCCGATGACCCAATAACCCAATGGTCAAGTGACCCAATGCCCCTGACCGAATGGTCAAATGACCCAATGCCTCACGAGTCAATGCCCCATACTGCCCATGACCCAATGACCCATGACCCAATGACCTTGATGAGAGAGCTGGGGTCTCACCGGATTGCCGGGAGTGCCCGAAATCCGGGCTGACCAGGGGCCCCCTACACACGCGCACACAAAGACAAAGTCCCCCGTGTAGCCTCTATCAGACTGCGGGGCAAGTGCTGTTAGTAGCGAGTAGCAGCAGCGCCTATGAAGGTAGACACAGACAAAGATCCCCGTGTAGCCTCAATAGACTGCTGGGGCAAGTACTGTTAGTAGCGAGTAGCAGCAGCGCCTATGAAGGTAGACACAGACAAAGATCCCCCGTGTAGCCTCAACAGACTGTGGGGCAAGTGCTGTTAGCGAGTAGCAGCAGCGCCTATGAAGGTAGACACAGACAAAGATCCCCCGTGTAGCCTCAACAGACTGTGGGGCAAGTGCTGTTAGTAGCGAGTAGCAGCACCTATGAAGTAGACACAGACAAAGATCCCCCGTGTAGCCTCTAACAGACTGTGGGGCAAGTGCTGTTAGCGAGTAGCAGCAGCCTATGAAGGACACAGACAAAGATCCCCCGTGTAGCCTCAACAGACTGTGGGGCAAGTGCTGTTAGTAGCGAGTAGCAGCGCCTATGAAGGTAGACACAGACAAAGATCCCCCGTGTAGCCTCTAACAGACTGTGGGGCAAGTGCTGTTAGTAGCGAGTAGCAGCAGCGCCTATGAAGGAGACACAGACAAAGATCCCCCGTGTAGCCTCAACAGACTGTGGGGCAAGTGCTGTTAGCGAGTAGCAGCAGCCTATGAAGGTAGACACAGACAAAGATCCCCCGTGTAGCCTCTAACAGACTGTGGGGCAAGTGCTGTTAGCGAGTAGCAGCACCTATGAAGAGACACAGACAAAGATCCCCCGTGTAGCCTCTAACAGACTGTGGGGCAAGTGCTGTTAGCGAGTAGCAGCAGCACCTATGAAGAGACACAGACAAAGATCCCCCGTGTAGCCTCTAACAGACTGTAGGGGCAAGTGCTGTTAGTAGCGAGTAGCAGCACCTATGAAGGACACAGACAAAGATCCCCGTGTAGCCTCTAACAGACTGTGGGGCAAGTGCTGTTAGTAGCGAGTAGCAGCACCTATGAAGGTAGACACAGACAAAGATCCCCCGTGTAGCCTCTAACAGACTGTGGGGCAAGTGCTGTTAGTAGCGAGTAGCAGCAGCACCTATGAAGGTAGACACAGACAAAGATCCCCCGTGTAGCCTCTAACAGACTGTGGGGCAAGTGCTGTTAGTAGCGAGTAGCAGCAGCACCTATGAAGGTAGACACAGACAAAGATCCCCCGTGTAGCCTCTACAGACTGTGGGGCAAGTGCTGTTAGCGAGTAGCAGCACCTATGAAGGTAGACACAGACAAAGATCCCCCGTGTAGCCTCTAACAGACTGCTGGGGCAAGTGCTGTTAGTAGCGAGTAGCAGCAGCACCTATGAAGGTAGACACAGACAAAGATCCCCCGTGTAGCCTCTAACAGACTGTGGGGCAAGTGCTGTTAGTAGCGAGTAGCAGCACCTATGAAGGTAGACACAGACAAAGATCCCCCGTGTAGCCTCTAACAGACTGTGGGGCAAGTGCTGTTAGTAGCGAGTAGCAGCACCTATGAAGGTAGACACAGACAAAGATCCCCGTGTAGCCTCTACAGACTGTGGGGCAAGTGCTGTTAGCGAGTAGCAGCACCTATGAAGGCTGCCGGCGCTGTGGCACACGAGGGGGTGGGTGGCCAGCACCACGCCCGGCCGCCTTTGTCTCCCCAAGTGGCGATGGTTACTGGACACCACCGCTACACCAGCTACTCATGAGGCCAACGGTTCGAACCACACGTCAACGTTGGCGGGACGTTGGGCCAAGTGTTTCGAACGGTTACAACCGGTCCCAACGTTGGGTGAACGTTGGGACAACGGTTACAACCGGGTCCCAACGTTGGGTGAACGTTGGGACAACGGTTACAACCGCGTCACAACGTTGGGTGAACGTTGGGACACGTTACACGCGTCACGTTGGTGAACGTTGGGACAACGTTACACGCGTCCCAACGTTGGGTGAACGTTGGGACAACGGTTACAGCCGCGTCCCAACGTTGTGGCAACGTTGGTGCAACGCGACTTTTGTTTGAGTTGATGTGCAAACAGGTGTGTGCCCCCCCAACCACCCCCACCACCACTCCCACGGTGGTTACATAACGTGGCGAGTGAGTGAGTGGGTAGAAGGGTCGCTGTGTGTGTGTGGTGTGTGCGTGTGTGCGCTGTGGTGTGTGTGTGCGTGTGTGGCGTGGTGCGCGGCGTGCGTGTGCGCGTGCTGTGCGTGTGTGCGTGTGCGCGGTGCGGTGTTGTGTGCGTGTGTGGTGTGTTGGTGTGTGTGTGGTGTGCGGTCTGGGTCGGAATGTGCCGAGGGGAGCAACGGGACACGTCAGGCGACGCCGCAACGGAATGTGCGGCACGGAGAGTCGGGGAGGGGAGCTCCTCTGATCGTAGCAAAAAGAAAGAAGAGCGGAGAGGGAGGATGGGGAGAGAGAGGGGAGGGGAGAGGGGAGGGGGGAGGAGGGGGGGGTAGAGAGAGAGGGGGAAGGGGTAAGAAGGAGGAGAGCGGAGCGTGAAATATTTCGTGAAATCTTTCATTTAAACAGGGGGGGGCACATAAAGCAAAGCATTGAAGAAAAGAGAGGGGAGAGAGAGGGAGAGAGAGAGTGGAGGGAGGAGGGGAGGGAGAGGAAGAGAAGGGGAGAGAGATGTGGGTGTCGGAGAGAGATGAGGAGGGTAGTAGGAGTAGGAGTCAAGTTGTGTAACAAAATCCACTTTGTGGCAAGGCGCCCCGATTGACCAGATGAACCGCAAAGGGAGTTAACCGGCTCAGTCAACTCGTCAACTCACCCCTCACGGCTGCTCCTAGCACACTCTGTCTCTCAGGCGTAATCCATTGGTCAACCGGTGATCTATCCCACCTGGTGAATTACAGATGCAATATGATGAATGATGAGATGGAACAGATGGAATTAGTCCACACACGGGGTAGAAGGGAGTGAGATGGAACAGATGGGGATTAGTCCACACACGGGGTAGAAGGGAGTGAGATGGAACAGATGGAGATTAGTCCACACACGGGGTAGAAAGGGAGTGAGATGGAACAGATGGAGATTACCACTACGAGACCTCCTTTACCAGTGGAAAAATATAGTAATATGGTTTTTACCCTTTCAACTGGTACCAAACATTTGGCGGGGCCACTTCCGAAAAAAGATCTGCACATAGCAAGCTCGGCGTGGGGGGCCCTTAGCGGGTTAAATAAAACTAATAATTTAGTTTCGTTAACTTAAACAAATTGTCAACCATTTTTCCGGTATCCCACATTGTATGTACTGTTGTGTGTGTGGTTAATGCCGTAACAAACAGCGTCACACTGGACCACCCCCTCCTCCTCCTCCTCCTCCCCCCCCGTGGCGACGCCCGGCGTGACGGCGGTGTGGGCCAGGGCCAGCCGCCCCGTGTAGGAGCAGCCCAGAGCCTGCGCTAGGCCCCGCACGTGGACGCGGCCGCTGCTCTGGGGGCCGGCCGGCTCGTCGTCGCCGCGCGGCTGACCAGGGGCCACTGCTCCCAAACGGAGCGGTGGCCGCCGTGGATATCCTCCGACTCCTCCTCTTCGTCGTCGTCACGGCGCCCGCCGTCGTCGTAGTCGTGGCGACCGTCGCCGTACGACGAGGAGGTGGAGAGGTGGGAGAGGGGGCGACGCCGCTGGGCGACCGCGGGCGAGCGGAGAGGTTGGGCAGCGCCAGAAGATTGCGGAGCCGTCGGAGCAGGCGGTGAGTAGTAGGTGGGGGGCCAGGCACACGGGTAGATGGACGATGAGCTGAGGTGGCCTGACACCCACACGGGGGGGGGGAGAGGGGGGGTAGAGGGGGGGGCGAGGGTCGACGGAGCTCACCACCAACATCACCACCACCAACGTCACCAACGTCACCAACGTCACCACCACCACGAACGTCACAGCCGTCACCACCACCACCGCCGTCACCACCACCAGCATCACCACCACCATCGGCACATCGGGCAATTCGTCCGATGATGCTGGATGCAATTACCAGCGAAACGTCGTACTCAAATTGTAAATGTTGTGGCTTCAACACACCGGTGGGCTAAAGCAGTGAACTATTTGTCTTTTGTCAACGTGACACTTTTTTACTGATTGGCCGTGTCGGGTGGTGGAGGGTTACGACACATTTATAAATAACGCGATCTAAACCCAAAAACGTTGATTATGATCATCACCACCATCATCACACCATCATCATCACCACCATCACCACCATCATCACCACCATCACCACCATCACCACCATCACCACCACCACGCCCATCACTACCCCCATCACGACAATCAGTACCACCATCACTACCAGCCCCATTACCACCAGCCCCAACATCCCCATCACTACCCCCATCAACCACCATCATCACCACCATCATCATCACCACCATCACTACCAGCCCACCACCCCCATCACCACACCCATCACCCACCACCATCATCACCACCATCATCACCACCACCACCACCCCATCACCACCACCATCATCACCACCCCCATCACCACCCCCACCACCCACCACCATCATCACCACCATCATCATCACCATCATCACCACCACCACCACCCCATCACCACCACAACCATCACCACCACCACCCTCATCACGACCACCCCTATCACCACCACCATCATCACCATCGCCACCCCCATCACGACCACCCTATCACCACCATCACCATCACCACCACCCCCATCACGACCACCCTTATCACCACCACCACCATCACCACCACCACCCCCATCACGACCACCCCTATCACCACCACCACCATCACCACCACCACCCCCATCACCACCACCATCACCACCACCATCACTACCAGCCCCATCACCGTGTGAGATGGAGAGTTCGTGGTGTCGATGGCCCAGGATGAAGTCCTCCTGGAAGACGTGCATCAGCTGCACCTCGGAGACACGCTGCGACACAGAGACACAGAGACACGCTGAGACACAGAGACACGGGGAGACACGCTGAGACACAGAGACACGGGTAGACACGCTGAGACACAGAGACACGGGGAGACACGCTGAGACACAGAGACACGGAGAGACACAGAGAGACACAGAGAGACACAGAGACACACAGAGACACGCTGAGACACGGGGAGAGACACAGAGACACATCGACGATGATGGTGATGATGGTGACGATGGTGACGATGGTGACGATGGTGGTGATGATGGTGACGATGGTGATGATGGTGATGATGGTGATGATGGGGACGATGGGGACGATGGTGATGATGGTGATGTTGGTGACGATGATGGTGATGATGGTGATGTTGACTATGGTGATGATGGTGGCGATGGTGGTGATGGTGACGATGGCGATGTATCCTGGTGGCGATGGTGGTGATGATGGTGATGATGGTGATGATGGTGGTGATGGTGACGATGGTGATTGTACCTGGTGGCGATGGTGGTGATGATGGTGATGATGGTGGTGATGGTGATGATGGTGATGATGGTGATGATGGTGGTGGTGATGGTGGTGGTGATGGTGGTGATGGTGATGGTGTGATGGTGACGATGATGGTGACGATGATAGTGACGATGATAGTGACGATGATGGTGATGATGGTGACAATGATGGTGATGATGGTGATTGTACCCTGGTGGCGATGGTGATGATGGTGACTATGATGATGATGATGGTGGTGATGATGGCGATGGTGATGGTGATGATGGTGGTGATGGTGTGGATGATGATGGTGATGATGGTGGCGATGGTGATTGTACCCTGGTGGTGATGGTGGTGATGGTGGCGATGGTGATGATGGTGATGATGGTGATTGTACCCTGGTGGTGATGATGATGGTGATGATGGTGATGATGGTGGTGATGGTGATGATGGTGATGATGGTGATGATGGTGATGATGGTGATGATGATGGAGATGATGGTGATGACGGTGACAATGGCGATGTACCCTGGTGGCGATGGTGATGGTGATGATGGTGGTGATGGTGGTGATTGTACCCTGGTGGTGATGGTGATGATGGTGATGATGGTGGTGACGATGGCGATGTACCCTGGTGGCGATGGTGATGATGGTGATGGTGACGATGGTGATGATGGTGATGATGGTGATGATGGTGATGGTGGTGATGGTGATCAACTGCACAAAGCCGGGTGATGGTGATGAGTGGGTGGTGATGGTGATCACTTGCACAACTCGCTCACTCACTCACTCACAAACTCACTCACTCACCCACTCACTCACTCACCCACTCACTCACACACTCACTCACCACTCGCTGACCCACTCACACACTCACTCACTCACCCACTCACTCACCCGCTCGCTCACTCACCCACTCACTCACCCACTCACTCACTCACACACTCACTCACACACTCGCTGACCCACTCACCCACTCACACACTCACTCACCCACTCACCCACTCACTCACCCACTCGCTCACTCACCCACTCACCCACCCGCTCTCTCACTCATCCACTCACTTACCCACCCGCTCGCTCACCCGCTCGCTCACTCGCCCACTCACTTACTCACCCACTCACCCACTCACTCATCTAGCCACTCACTCACCCACTCACCCATCCACCCACTCACTCACCCACTCACTCACCCGCCCACTCACCCAGCCACTCACCCACTCCCTCACCACAACCACCAACACTAAGACCACAACTGCCACCCCCAACCACCATCATCACAACCACAACCACCACCATAACCAATCAACCACCACCACCACCACAATCATCACCACTGCCACAACCACCACAACCCCCACTACAACCACCACCACTTTGACCACATCCACCACCACAACCACCACCACCACCCTCCATGCGATTGAGAGGATCTTCTCTGGCCGTGTGGAGTATCCCAACCGGTGGTGGTTGTTGTTGTGGTTGTGGTGAGTGTGGTGGTTATGGTTGTGGTTGTGGTGGTTGTGGTGGTAGTGGTGTTAGTGGTGGTTATGGTGGTTGTGGTGGTAGTGGGTAGTGGTGGTAGTGGTTGTGGTGGTGGTGGTTGTGGTGGTGGAAGTCACGCAGGCACCTGGGCAGACGCACACACACTCACTCGCTCACTCGCTCACCCGCTCACCCACTCACTCGCTCACCCACTCGCTCGCTCGCTAACTCACGCACTCACTCACCCGCTCGCTCACTCACCCACTCACACACACACTCACTCACACACTCACCCGCTCGCTCACACACTCATCCACTCACACACTCACCCACTCACTCGCTCACCCACTCACCCGCTCGCTCACACACTCATCCACTCACCCACTCACTCACTAACCCACTCACTCACTCGCTGACCCACTCACTCACCCACTCACTCACCCACTCAATCACCCACTCACTCACCCACTCACTTACCCACCCGCTCGCTCACCCGCTCGCTCACTCACCACCACACAATTACCCACTCACTTACTCACCCGCTCGCTCACTCACCCACTCACCCACCCACTCGCCCACTCCTTCACCACAACCACCAACACTAAGACCACAACTACCACCCCCAACCACCATCATCACAACCACAACCACCACCATAACCAAATCAACCACCACCACCACAATCATCACCACCGCCACAACCACCACAACCCCACTACAACCACCACCACTTTGACCACATCCCACCACCACCACAACCACCACCACCCACCCTCCATGCGATTGAGAGGATCTTCTCTGGCCGTGTGGAGTAACCCAGCCGGTGGTGGTTGTTGTTGTGGTTGTGGTGAGTGTGTTGGTTATGGTTGTGGTGGTTGTGGTGGTAGTGGTGTTAGTGGTGGTTATGGTGGTTGTGGTGGTAGTGGTGGTAGTGGGGCTGTAGTGGTAGTGGTGGTTGTAGTGGTAGTGGTGGTTGTGGTGGTAGTGGTGCTGTGGTGGTAGTGGTGGTTGTGGTAGTGTTAGTGGTGGTTGTGGTGGTTGTTGTGGTTGTGGTAGTGTTAGTGGTGGTTGTGGTGGTTGTTGTGGTTGTGGTAGTTATTGTGGTGGTGGTAGTGGTGGTGGTAGTGGTTGTTGTGGTGGTGGTGGTTGTGGTGGTGGTTGTGTGGTGGTGGTGGTTGTGGTGTGGTTGTGGTGGTGGTAGTGGTGGTGGTTGTTGTGGTGGTAGTGGTTGTGGTGGTTTAGTGGTGGTTGTGGTGGTAGTGGTGGTTGTGGTGGTGGTTGTGGTGGTTGTGGTAGTGGTTGTGGTTGGTTGTGGTGTGGTTGTGGTGTGGTGTGGTGTGGTTGTGGTGGTGGTTGTGGTGGTTGTGGTGGTGGTTGTGGTGGTTGTGGTAGTTGTGGTGGTTGTGGTAGTGGTGGTGGTTGTGGTGGTTGTGTGGTGATGTGGTTGTGGTGGTGTGGTGGTGGTTTGGTGGTTGTGGTGGTGGTGGTGGTTGTGGTGGTGTGGTGGAGTGGTTGTTGTGGTGGTGGTTGTATAGTAGTTGTGGTTGTGGTGGTGGTGGTTGTGGTGGTTGTGTGGTGTGTGGTTGTGTGGTGGTGGTTGTGGTGGTGGTGGTGGTAGTGGTGGTGGTTGTGGTGGTGGTGTTGTGGTGGTGTTGTGGTGTGGTTGTGGTGGTGGTTGTGGTGGTAGTGGTGGTTGTGGTGGTGGTGGTAGTGGTGGTGTGGTGGTGGTTGTGGTGGTGTGGTGTGGTGGTGGTTGTGGTGGTGGTGTGGTGGTTGTGTGGTTGTGTGGTGGTGGTTGTGGTGGTGGTGGTGTGGTGGTGGTTGTGGTGGTGGTGTTGTGGTGGTGTTGTGGTAGTGTGGTGGTGGTGGTAGTGTGGTTGTGGTGGTGTGGTGGTGGTGGTTGTGGTGGTAGTGGTGGTTGTGGTGGTGGTGGTGTGGTTGTGGTGGTGGTGTGGTGGTGGTGGTGTGGTGGTGTGTAGTGGTGGTGGTTGTGGTGGTGGTGTAGTGGTGGTTGTGATGTAGTTGTGGTGGTGGTTGTGGTGTTAGTGGTGGTGGTGGTTGTGGTGGTGGTTGTGGTGGTGGTTGTGGTAGTGGTGGTTGTGGTGGTTGTGGTGGTGTTAGTGGTGGTGGTTGTGGTGATGGTGTGGTGGTGGTTGTGGTGGTTGTGGTGGTAGTGGTTGTGGTGGTGGTGTTAGTGGTGGTGGAAGTCACGCAGGAACCTGGGCAGACGCACACACACTCACTCGCTCACTCGCTCACCCGCTCACCCGCTCACCCGCTCACCGCTCACCGCTCACTCGCTCACCCGCTCACCCACTCACCCACTCGCTCACCACCGCTCACCCACTCACCCACTCACTCACTCGCTCACCCACTCACTCGCTCACCCGCTCACTCACCCACTCACTCACTCACACACTCACCCGCTCGCTCACACACTCATCCACTCACCACTCGCACACTCACCCACTCACCCGCTCGCTCACCACTCATCCACTCACCACTCACCACTCACCCACTCACTCGCTCACCCACTCACCCACTCACTCGCTCACCCACTCACCCACTCACCCACTCACTCGCTCACCCACTCACTCGCTCACCACTCATCCACTCACACACTCGCTGACCCACTCACTCACTCGCTGACCCACTCACTCACTCACTCACCCGCTCGCTCACTCACCCACTCACCCGCTCGCTCACTCACCCACTCACCCACCCGCTCGCTCACCCGCTCTCTCACTCACCCACTCACCACCTCACTCACTCACCCACCCGATCGCTCACCCGCTCTCTCACTCACCCACTCACTTACCCACCCGCTCGCTCACCCACCTACTCACTCACCCACTCACTCACTCATACATCACTCACACACTCACTCACTCACACACTCACACACTTACACACTCACTCAGTGAGTGTGTGGGTGAGTGTGTGGGTGAGTGAGTGGGTGAGTGGGTGAGCTCACCCCCCCTCTCACCCTCCCTAGCGGTAGTCCTGCAGTTGGCGAGAGACGTCCACGCTGATGAACTCGAGCGAGTTGGTGATGAACGTCCGCACGACCTCCTCACACGGAGATCCCTTCCTGCGGAGCCCCTCTGGGAGACACCAACACTCAGTCACTCACTCAGTCACTCACTCAGTCACTCAGTCAGTCACTCAAGTCACTCACTCAGTCACTCACTCCACTCAGTCAGTCACTCACTCAGTCACTCACTCAGTCACTCACTCAGTCACTCACTCAGTCACTCAGTCACTCAGTCACTCAGTCAGTCGCTCACTCAGTCACTCACTAACTCACTAACTCAGTTAGTCACTAACTCACTCAGTCAGTCACTCAGTCAGTCAGTCACTCACTCAGTCACTCAGTCAGTCAGTCACTCAGTCAGTCACTAACTCACTCAGTCACTCAGTCAGTCACTCATGCGGTCAGTCATTCAGTCACTCAGACAGTCACTCAGTCACTCACTCACACTCACTCAATGTTAAAGTGTCTACCCATAGAGTTCAATGTTAAAGTGTCTACCCATAGACTCCAATGTCAAAGTCTCTACCCATAGACTTCAATGTTAAAGTGTCTCCTCATAGACTTCAATGTTAAAGTGTCTACCCATAGACTTCAATGTTAAAGTGTCTACCCATAGACTTCAATGTTAAAGTCTCTACCCATAGACTTCAATGTTAAAGTGTCTACCCATAGACTTCAATATTACAGTGTCTACCCATAGACTTCAATGTTAAAGTGTCTACCCATAGACTTCAATGTTAAAGTGTTCCCCATAGACTTCAATGTTAAAGTCTCTACCCATAGACTTCAATGTTAAAGTGTCTACCCATAGACTTCAATGTTAAAGGTCTCTACCCATAGACTTCAATGTTAAAGTGTCTACCGCATAGACTTCAATGTTAAAGTGTCTACCCATAGACTTCAATGTTAAAGTGTCTACCCATAGACTTCAATGTTAAAGTGTCTACCCATAGACGTTCAATGTTAAAGTGTCTACCCATAGACTCCAATGTCTAAAGTCTCTACCCATAGACTTCAATGTTAAAGTGTCTCCCATAGACTTCAATGTTAAAGTGTCTACCCATAGACTTCAATGTTAAAGTGTCTACCCATAGACTTCAATGTTAAAGTGTCTACCCATAGACTTCAATAAAGTGTCTACCCATAGACTTCAATGTTAAAGTGTCTACCCATAGACTTCAATGTTAAAGTGTCTACCCATTAGACTTCAATGTTAAAGGTCTACCATAGACTTCAAGTAAAGTGTCTCCCATAGACTTCAATGTTAAAGTGTCTAACCCATAGACTTCAATGTATAAAGTTCTACCATAGACTTCAATGTTAAAGTGTCTACCCATAGACTTCATGTTAAGTGTCTCCCATAGACTTCATGTTAAAGTGTTCCCATAGACTTCAATGTTAAAGTGTCTACCCATAGACTTCAATGTTAAAGTGTCTACCCATGATTCAATGTTAAAGTGTCTCCCATAGACTTCAATGTTAAAGTGTCTACCCATAGACTTCAATGTTAAAGTGTCTACCCATAGACTTCAATGTTAAAGTGTCTACCCATAGACTTCAATGTTAAAGTGTCTACCCATAGACTTCAATGTTAAAGTGTCTCCCCATAGACTTCAATGTTAAAGTGTCTACCCATAGACTTCAATGTTAAAGTGTCTACCCATAGACTTCAATGTTAAAGTGTCTACCCATAGACTTCAATGTTAAAGTGTCTCCCCATAGACTTCAATGTTAAAGTGTCTACCCATAGACTTCAATGTTAAGTGTCTACCCATAGACTTCAATGTTAAAGTGTCTCCCATAGACTTCAATGTTAAAGTGTCTACCCATAGACTTCAATGTTAAAGTGTCTCCCCATAGACTTCAATGTTAAAGTGTCTACCCCATAGACTTCAATGTTAAAGTGTCTACCCCATAGACTTCAATGTTAAAGTGTCTACCCATTAGACTTCAATTTAAAGTGTCTACCCATAGACTTCAATGTTAAAGTGTTCTACCCATAGACTTCAATGTTAAAGTCTCTACCCATAGACTTCAATGTTAAGTGTCTACCCATAGACTTCAATTTAAGTGTCTCCCATAGACTTCAATGTTAAAGTGTCTACCCATAGACTTCCAATGTTAAAGTGTCTCCCCATAGACTTCAATGTTAAAGTGTCTACCCATAGACTTCAATGTTAAAGTGTCTACCCATAGACTCCAATGTTAAAGTGTCTACCCATAGACTCCAATGTTAAAGTGTCTACCCATAGACTTCAATGTTAAAGTGTCTCCCCATAGACTTCAATGTTAAAGTGTCTACCCATAGACTTCAATGTTAAAGTGTCTACCCATAGACTTCAATGTTAAAGTGTCTACCCATAGACTTCAATGTTAAGTGTCTACCCATAGACTTCAATGTTAAAGTGTCTCCCATAGACTTCAATGTTAAAGTGTCTACCCATAGACTTCAATGTTAAAGTGTCTACCCATAGACTTCAATGTTAAAGTGTCTCCCCATAGACTTCAATGTTTAAAGTGTCTACACCATAGACTTCAATGTTAAAGTGTCTACCCATAGACTTCAATGTTAAAGTGTCTCCCATAGACTTCAATGTTAAAGTGTCTACCCATAGACTTCAATGTTAAAGTGTCTACCCATAGACTTCAATGTTAAAGTGTCTCCCCATAGACTTCAATGTTAAAGTGTCTACCCATAGACTTCAATGTTAAAGTGTTCCCATAGACTTCAATGTAAAAGTGTCTACCCATAGACTTCAATGTTAAAGTGTCTACCCATAGACTTCAATGTTAAAGTGTCTACCCATAGACTTCAATGTTAAAGTGTCTACCCATAGACTTCAATGTTAAAGTGTCTACCCATAGACTTCAATGTTAAAGTGTCTACCCATAGACTTCAATGTTAAAGTGTCTCCCATAGACTTCAATGTTAAAGTGTCTACCCATAGACTTCAATGTTAAAGTGTCTACCCATAGACTTCAATGTTAAAGTGTCTCCCCATAGACTTCAATGTTAAAGTGTCTACCCATAGACTTCAATGTTAAAGTGTCTACCCATATAGACTTCAATGTTAAAGTGTCTCCCCATAGACTTCATGTTAAAGTGTCTACCCATAGACTTCAATGTTAAAGTGTCTACCCATAGACTTCAATGTTAAAGTGTCTACCCATAGACTTCAATGTTAAAGTGTCTCCCATAGACTTCAATGTTAAGTCTCTACCCATAGACTTCAATGTTAAAGTGTCTCCCCATAGACTTCAATGTTAAAGTGTTCCTACCCAGTGCTCCCATAGCCTGTCTACCCATAGACTTCAATGTTAAAGTGTCTACCCATAGACTTCAATGTTAAAGTGTCTCCCATAGACTTCAATGTTAAAGTGTCTAACCCCATAGACTTCAATGTTAAAGTGTCTACCCATAGACTTCAATGTTAAAGTGTCTACCCATAGACTTCAATGTTAAAGTGTCTACCCATAGACTTCAATGTTAAGTGTCTACCCATAGACTTCAATGTTAAAGTGTCTACCCATAGACTTCAATGTTAAAGTGTCTACCCATAGACTTCAATGTTAAAGTGTCTACCCATAGACTTCAATGTTAAAGTGTCTCCCATAGACTTCAATGTTAAAGTGTCTACCCATAGACTTCAATGTTAAAGTGTCTCCCATAGACTCAATGTTAAAGTGTCTACCATAGACTTCAATGTTAAAGTGTCTACCATAGACTTCAATGTTAAAGTGTCTACCCATAGACTTCAATGTTAAAGTGTCTACCCATAGACTTCAATGTTAAAGTGTCTACCCATAGACTTCATGTTAAAGTTCTACCCATAGACTTCAATGTTAAAGTGTCTACCCATAGACTTCAATGTTAAAGTGTCTACCCATAGACTTCAATGTTAAAGTGTCTCCCCATAGACTTCAATGTTAAAGTGTCTACCCATAGACTTCAATGTTAAAGTGTCTACCCATAGACTTCAATGTTAAAGTGTCTACCCATAGACTTCAATGTTAAAGTGTCTCCCATAGACTTCAATGTTAAAGTGTCTACCCATAGACTTCAATGTTAAAGTGTCTCCCATAGACTTCAATGTTAAAGTGTCTACCCATAGACTTCAATGTTAAAGTGTCTACCCATAGACTTCAATGTTAAAGTGTCTACCCATAGACTTCAATGTTAAAGTGTCTACCCATAGGACTTCAATGTTAAAGTGTCTACCCATAGACTTCAATGTTAAAGTGTCTACCCATAGACTTCAATGTTAAAGTGTCTACCCATAGACTTCAATGTTAAAGTGTCTACCCATAGACTTCAATGTTAAAGTGTCTACCCATAGACTTCAATGTTAAAGTGTCTACCCATAGACTTCAATGTTTAAAGTGTCTACCCATAGACTTCAATTTAAGTCTCTACCCATAGACTTCAATGTTAAAGTGTCTACCCATAGATTTCAATATTACAGTGTCTACCATAGACTTCAATGTTAAAGTGTTACCCATAGACTTCAATGTTAAAGTGTCTCCCCATAGACTTCAATGTTAAAGTGTCTACCCATAGACTTCAATGTTAAAGTGTCTACCCATAGACTTCAATGTTAAAGTGTCTACCCATAGACTTCAATGTTAAAGTGTCTACCCATAGACTTCCAATGGTTTAAAGTGTCTACCCATAGACTTCAATGTTAAAGTCTCTACCCATAGACTTCAATGTTAAAGTGTCTACCCATAGACTTCAATGTTAAAGTGTCTACCCATAGACTTCAATGTTAAAGTGTCTACCCATAGACTTCAATGTTAAAGTGTCTACCCATAGACTTCAATGTTAAAGTGTCTACCCATAGACTTCAATGTTAAAGTGTCTACCCATAGACTTCAATGTTAAAGTGTCTACCCATAGACTTCAATGTTAAAGTGTCTACCCATAGACTTCAATGTTAAAGTGTCTACCCATAGACTTCAATGTTAAAGTGTCTACCCATAGACTTCAATGTTAAAGTGTCTACCCATAGACTTCAATGTTAAAGTGTCTACCCATAGACTTCAATGTTAAAGTGTCTACCCATAGACTTCAATGTTAAAGTGTCTACCCATAGACTTCAATGTTAAAGTGTCTACCCATAGACTTCAATGTTAAAGTGTCTACCCATAGACTTCAATGTTAAAGTGTCTACCCATAGACTTCAATGTTAAAGTGTCTACCCATAGACTTCAATGTTAAAGTGTCTACCCATAGACTTCAATGTTAAAGTGTCTACCCATAGACTTCAATGTTAAAGTGTCTACCCATAGACTTCAATGTTAAAGTGTCTACCCATAGACTCAATGTTAAAGTGTCTACCCATAGACTTCAATGTTAAAGTGTCTACCCATAGACTTCAATGTTAAAGTGTCTACCCATAGACTTCAATGTTAAAGTGTCTACCCATAGACTTCAATGTTAAAGTGTCTACCCATAGACTTCAATGTTAAAGTGTCTACCCATAGACTTCAATGTTAAAGTGTCTACCCATAGACTTCAATGTTAAAGTGTCTACCCATAGACTTCAATGTTAAAGTGTCTACCCATAGACTTCAATGTTAAAGTGTCTACCCATAGACTTCAATGTTAAAGTGTCTCCCATAGACTTCAATGTTAAAGTGTCTACCCATAGACTAATGTTAAAGTGTCTACCCATAGACTTCAATGTTAAAGTGTCTACCCATAGACTTCAATGTTAAAGTGTCTACCCATAGACTTCAATGTTAAAGTGTCTACCCATAGACTTAATGTTAAAGTGTCTACCCATAGACTTCAATGTTAAAGTGTCTACCCATAGACTTCAATGTTAAAGTGTCTACCCATAGACTTCAATGTTAAAGTGTCTACCCATAGACTTCAATGTTAAAGTGTCTACCCATAGACTTCAATGTTAAAGTCTCTACCCATAGACTTCAATGTTAAAGTGTCTACCCATAGACTTCAATGTTAAAGTGTCTACCCATAGACTTCAATGTTAAAGTCTACCCATAGACTTCAATGTTAAAGTGTCTACCCATAGACTTCAATGTTAAAGTGTCTACCCATAGACTTCAATGTTAAAGTCTCTACCCATAGACTTCAATGTTAAAGTGTCTACCCATAGACTTCAATGTTAAAGTGTCTACCCATAGACTTCAATGTTAAAGTGTCTACCCATAGACTTCAATGTTAAAGTGTCTACCCATAGACTTCAATGTTAAAGTGTCTACCCATAGACTTCAATGTTAAAGTGTCTACCCATAGACTTCAATGTTAAAGTGTCTACCCATAGACTTCAATGTTAAAGTGTCTACCCATAGACTTCAATGTTAAAGTGTCTCCCATAGACTTCAATGTTAAAGTGTCTACCCATAGACTTCAATGTTAAAGTGTCTACCCATAGACTTCAATGTTAAAGTGTCTACCCATAGACTTCAATGTTAAAGTGTCTACCCATAGACTTCAATGTTAAAGTGTCTACCCATAGACTTCAATGTTAAAGTGTCTACCCATAGACTTCAATGTTAAAGTGTCTACCCATAGACTTCAATGTTAAAGTGTCTACCCATAGACTTCAATGTTAAAGTCTCTACCCATAGACTTCAATGTTAAAGTGTCTACCCATAGACTTCAATGTTAAAGTGTCTACCCATAGACTTCAATGTTAAAGTGTCTACCCATAGACTTCAATGTTAAGTGTCTCCCATAGACTTCAATGTTAAGTGTCTCCCATAGACTTCAATGTTAAAGTGTTACCATAGACTCCAATGTTAATACGGCCTTGTGTCAATGACAGATTTGGAGGTGTGGTGACTGCAGTAGAGGACACACAGAGAGAGAGAGACACTTAACCAACAACTTAATACAATTAGAACTGTAACGCTGTACAACACAAGAGAGAGTTCGTCACACGCGAGTAACGCGGCGCCTGCTGCTGACTACGACTCGCGGGCTGCTGCTGAACTCGCGAGAGAATTGAAGCAACGCCGCCAGGCGAGCGCAGGAGGCGAGGCCCGCCGCGTTGACAAGCTCCAACCTGCTACTCAATCGACATCCCTACGAGAGAGACAGGAGGCTCTACCTCGGTAAACAACAACAAACCACCACAACAACACAACCACAAAACCGCGAGAGAATTTCTCACCTCAGATTTCACTTCCCGCGCGGAGCGGCACCTTTCCGTGACTCGTGGCGTCACGAGGCAGCAGCGGGTGACATGACGTCACGCGGCAGCAGCAGGTGACATGACGTCACTCGCGGGGTACCAGACCTCCTTTGCCACAACGAGAGGCTCTGTAACTCAGATAAATTATGTTAATGAGCCGCCAGTCACTGGGTGTGGCTTGCCCAAATAAGGATAGTACTTGAACAGATAAAGTGACCCAAGGCAGAGGTGACGTCACGCTCAAGAACTCGTTGCACGGGGTGGGGTGAATACCTTGGTGACATGACGTCACTAGCGAGGACCCACCTCCCTCCCACCCCACCCATCCACTACCCCCCCCTCTCTCTCTCTCCAACGTGGCACAGACATTCTAAAAGGGGGCGTGGCGGAGGCGCGCGTGTGTGCGATCCATTGGTTCACCGCGCAGACGCCTCGACCAATCGCGCGCTCTGGATACGGAATTTGAAATGTAACGGAAGCGGCGCAAAGGGCGCCGAGGTTTGTTTCTTTCGTGGCGCCGTCTCGAAAATGTTTTTAATCTTGTTCTACTAATTCACCGGAGCAAAGTGACTTTTAACACGAGTTGTTTTTTTCTTACACCATGTGATTCTGACGAGGTAAGGCAACGTTTTTTTTTTTCCAAACTAAATATAAGTTTGTTTACAATGTGTCAGTCGGTATCGTTACCTTGGAGCAAACCTTGCGTGGGTTTATTCCGTTAACTTGCTAAAGGGTAATGCTCATGAATATACTTTAAGTGAGTTATACTGTTTATGGATGATGATGATGATGAATGTCCTGGGTTCGTACATTGCGATGCACGTGTAGTACTGGCTGAAGTGTATTGTACATACATAATGTACATCGATGTAATCCTGTGTTTGTTAATTAGTTTAGCTTACTATCGTTCTTACGGTCAATAAGTTGCGTGCTAAACTCTTAAAAGACAAAGTGAGTACGTACACTAAAACACAGTACACTTTGTACTGTGCGTGTGCCCGCTATTTGTACTGTACACATCTATAATTTATCAAAGTTTAGCAAACTTATTCATTGTGAGGTACCGCAGAATGGGTTGGTCTCCTGCTATATATTATACTGGTTTATATTTACTGCTATATATTATACTGCTATATATTATACGCGGTATATATTATATACCGGTATAATATATACCAGTATAATATATACCGGTATATATTATATACCGGTAATATTATAGCGGTATATACTATACTGGTATATACTATACTGGTATATACTATACTGGTATACTACTATCTGGTATATATTATACCGGTATATACTATACTGGTATATACTATACTGGTATATACTATACTGGTATATACTATACTGGTATATATTATACTGGTATATACTATACTGGTATATATTACAGGTATATATTATACCGTATATACTATACTGGTATATATTATACGGTATATATTATACCGGTATATATTATACTGGTATATATATCTGGTATATACTATACTGGTATATACTATACTGGTATATATCACTGGTATATACTATACTGGTATACTATTACACTGGTATATATTATACTGGTATATACTATACTGGTATATACTATACTGGTATATATTATACTGGTATATATTATATGGTATATACTATACTGGTATATATTACACTGGTATATATTATACTGGTATATATTATACCGGTATATACTATACTGGTATATCTATACTGGTATATACTATATGGTAATATTATACTGGTATATACTATACCGGTATATATTACACTGGTATATAGTCTACTGGTATATAACTATACTGGTATATACTATACTGGTATATATTATACTGGTATATAGTATACTGGTATATACTATACTGGTATATACTATAACTGGTTATACTAATACTGGTATATATTATACTGGTATATATACACTGGTATATATTCTACTGGTATATATTACACTGGTATATATTATACTGGTATATATTATACTTAGTATATTTATTCTGGTATATATTATACTGGTATATATTATACTGGTAATATATTACACTGGTTATATTATACTGGTATATATTATTACTGGTATATATTACTTGGTATATATTACACTGGTATATATTATACGGTATATATTATTATACTGGTATATATTACACTGGTATATATTACACTGGTATATATTATACTGGTATATATTATTCTGGTATATATTATACTGGTATATATATTACACTGGTATATATTACACTGGTATATATTACACTGGTATATATTACACTGGTATATATTACACTGGTAATATATTACACTGGTATATATTACACTGGTATATATTACACTGGTATATATTATACGGTATATATTACTGGTATATATTATACTGGTATATATTACACTGGTATATTATACACTGGTATATATTATACTGTAATTATTACACTGGTATATATTACACTGTATATATTACACTGGTATATATTCACTGGTATATATACACTGGTATATATTACACTGGTATATATTATACTGGTATATTATTATACTGGTATATATTATACTGGTATATATTATACTGGTATATATATACTGGTATATATTACACTGGTATATTTATCTGGTATATATTACACTGGTATATATTACACTGGTATATATTACACTGGTATATATTACACTGGTATATATTATACTGGTATATTTTATACTGTATATAATTACACTGGTATATATTACACTGGTATATATTACACCTGGTATTATTACACTGGTATATATTATACTGGTATATATTATACTGGTATATATTACACTGGTATATATTACACTGGTATATATTACACTGGTATATATTACACTGTTATATATTACACTGGTATATATTACACTGGTATATATTATACTGGTATATATTATACTGGTATAT
>NW_024705191.1:0-313 GCF_018977255.1 Callorhinchus milii
AATAATGTATAATGTTAATAAATACATAGGAGGTTTGATGAAACAAAGTAGTTGTACTTACGTGCCCGTGCTGAATTTGCAGTTTCGATGATTTACTTTCTAAAAATAATGACCATGTCTCGCACCCCAGTGCAGCTCGCACCCTCAGGAGTTGTGTGCACCCCAGGTTAAGAACCACTAGTCTCAATAATTACGTGAATAATGGTTAGTTTTACATTGCCTCATTCACGCAAATTGCATCTTACAGTCACTGAGGAACCACAGCCAAGTTGGAATGGCAGCCAGGCGGCGAGCCAGCACAACCAATAACTGC
>NW_024705191.1:343-63722 GCF_018977255.1 Callorhinchus milii
AGCTATATACGGCTCACTGTTATGGACCGTCACCACAGGATTAGAGCTTGGTAAGTCAAGAGCCCGTGTTCGCTTCCTTTAAGTTTAGGAATGTCTGTGAGACTACTTGCGGCTAATACAAGGTATACATAAATTCAAGGACACATACTGTGACTGTACCGTAAAGTCGATCCTAATAATGGGGGCCACCGGCAATGACAATTTTTCGATCCAAACAGCTATAAATTCGTTATCGAGAAGTGAACGAATCTGCGCATAATACGCGGTGGGTTTCAACTGACTACGCACATGCAGATATATTTCCTGGCTTCTAGGACTCAGTATTGACGTATGTCGACTGCTGCGCTCCAGTAGGTAAGAGTTTACCAAGACAGTAGTCCGCAGTAACACCGTGCGCTACCCGTGCGCCCATGTACTGCGACACCTTAGTCAGGGCTCTCGTCCGCGCTCGTCCTCCAACAAATGTGCCAAACATGACCACCCTTTAAGCTGGCGGTTGACGCCGTTCGGCTGTCTGGATTGTGAGCCCAGAGAAAACAACTAAGCCTATCCACGCCTATTATTTACTTAGCTCGGGACATGATGGCTTACGCCCTGGACGTAATCGAATGCTACTCACTTTAAAACTGCCCAATAGCCCATTATTTCAACCTTAGTATTTGCTAGCAGCTAACGTTAATTTGCCTACACGCGGCCAAAAAGATGCCGTACTATTACTGACCAACCAGCCTCTTATAAAATCCTGGATCCATTTAATAGTTGCGATTGGCCGGAGGTGGCGGTGATAGTTTATCAGTCGGAGGATAATCTGATCTTAAAGCTTATGCAAACGCGAGCCATTGCCATAATGAACCGGGCGGGCACCGCCGCGACGTCTAAGAAGGCTTCATCAAACGAGACCAAGACCGATAAAATAGTAGTACTAAACCGGTATGAGGTTATGCAATGCATGGAGCAGTGATCGCCTATTCTGCTGGTGATGAGATTGTGGCCTACGTATCGGCGGATGCCTGCGAATCCAGGGGGTCTTATAACACGTACAATCGCACGAATTACGGGCGGATGAGCCGTGGGTCGCCGCGCGCATCTACGTGCCGAAATTTGGGGGAAACACGTAAATAACATTACTAGGACCCCACGTCGCCCCCCTTTCGGAGCTGACGGCGATGTTTGTAATTGATTTGACACGCGGCATCGCCGAGTCTATAGTTTAGTACGCCTTAATTTAAGATACAAGGGATCACGTGAGGTTGAATCACTATAGAAGCTGTAACATGACAATTAATTGGATGGGTAATTCAAATTTCTAAGGGTCTCTTGGGTTGATAAAGTTGTCTTAGACAAGAGGAGCTATGCAAATTACTACTGGCCGTAACTGGACTCTGTGTACGCACAAGAGAAATTTAGAGCTAAGGTCGCCTCCTCTAGACCTAGTCCTTCAGGTCAACATCTTTTCTATATTTCCTAATTCTCCGCTTTCCGTGGGCTCGTACAAACTGATGGTAATTAGCGAAGTGCTGGTCACGGCGGTTTGGTCAATTCCGCTTTTGACTGGTTCACCAGGGACTCAGTTAAAAAATGAACGGGTGACCGCCTTCATTATATTCAATGTTGGTCACAAATCAAGCAACCGGAGTTCTATCCAGGGTTTCCATGCCCGACCGCGGTTATCCGGACAGGATTCGGTGAACTGCAGTTCGTCACTAACGGTCAACCAAGGGAAGGACACTACCTGGGAGTCATTATAAGTGTCGACACGATTACGAGTCCTGATAAAGCTGGTCGGGATGCCAGTTAAGCCAATAGGCGCACGACTAATTATTCGCCTCAGAAGACTATCGAAGTCATGTGTAGTAGGAAGAAGAGAATTGTCTAGGGGCGAAAAGTTAGTACCATGGTTTCCGAATTGCCAAGAAAGGGGTAGAGTGGGCAGCCGCAGGCAGCAGTGTGTGGATTTGTCGCGTAGACGGATAACGTTTACACGTAATGTACAGTGGTCAGGATAATCTGCCGTCCTGCTCCAGCAGTGGATAAATCGTTACAGGATGTAATCCACTTTTAGGGTAGATGATATGAGAGGAACAAGGTTGGAAGTATTTCTACTTGGATTAAGAGATGGCTGATAGACGGATGCGGTAAACCTTTCCTTAGTCCGCGATTTCAGCCCCATTACTATCTCCAATCCACAGTCACATTGGAACTATCCATACTCAGGTTAAATGCTCCATGAAGTATTATGGGTACCTTTTAAGGGCGATTTGTCAGCCTGTCGTGAGTCCTACAGTGGGCATGTCTGTAGCCAAACGTGAGGTTTCGGAGGCCCGGAGTCAATCCCTGGCTGTTCACCGGAACGCTGTAACAGTCGAGGCAAGTTAAATTATATTAAGGAGAGGTCATTCTATACCAAACAGTTTACCGCGGCGCGGAGCAACGAGATTAACACTGCCATCAACTTCCAACTTGCGACAAATCACTCGTCCTCGTAAACAGTGTTGTATCTGTGTAAGGCCTAGGCCTTGATCTCGTGGAATAAGCAAGGTGGAAGCACGAAGGCTAGGTCAAAGCCGTGTCCAGAGCCATAGGGCCTGCGTTCCCCCCGCGTGCCCCTTTGACGTTCATAGTCCGCATCTCGGCCAGGACGCTGGTTACGAATTGTGCAGAAGAAACTTATGCTGAAGTACGCCATGGCTGTTACGCGGGTTAGGGAGATAAGCAGTCAGGACACGTCGTTCGCAGCACCTAACTGATGCGAACTCGGTCCTACACCGCCAGCCGAGAAACTCCTTAGAGTAATGTCAGAGGCGGCGGCCATTACCAAACAAATGAGTGGCTTGTAATCTTCCGCTCGTCCTATAATAAAATCGGAAGTTACGATGCTTCCCCCTTCCCGCACGCACGTCTCCCAAGGGCGTCACGGAGAAGGTTTTTAGGGTGTAGTTGTCTTTGCCGGTCATTAGGGCAAGTCTACTTCATCCTGCCCACCTACCGCATTTTAGGAGCTGAATTTATGATTCCATTGCAGTGAGAATATGACTTCCATTCTTCTACTCGGCGCATCGATTGTGACAAATCTCCCAGGTCGTACGCCGATCCGTTCATGGCATTCCTAGGTATCCCTAAAGTAAAGCAGAACTCTACAGCCACTCAAATAACTCCTTCATATGACCTTCCATATCTGCGCTTGGCATTATTGCCACTGGACCTGTTAACATGACTTCCCTCCGAATACGAAAGTGTCAAGGTCGCGGGAACTGTTCCGATTCAGACATTAGGAGGGGTAAATGGTGAACGGTGGGGGTACCTGGCGCGTCGGGATCTATATTACTTTCCAAAATCAGGAGAGAACGGAGACGCGATTACCACTCTGAGTCGGTCTTCGTAAATCCCGCTGGTGTTGTACAGGCGTTCAAATAAGCCTCAGATCGCTAGTGCCGAAAGGGAATTCTAGTGGCGTTGATCCTCGAAATTATTAATTCAGCTTGGCACTAATGTTGTGCCTGGGGTGACGCCAGCTGTGAATGGCCTACGTACATGCCAAAATCCAGCCCGGGAGTTCCTCACCCGGGGATATTGAATTATTATGCCAGTCACAGTATCACCGCTTGACCCGCTCAGGATAGGGGCGAAGCCGGACTGGCACCGGATGAACGCGATGGTGGTGGGCCAGAGAACAGCGTTGGCCTCCACGGGTAGCATTCAATACGTTCCACCCATTCAGCAAGTGATATGTGCTGAATTTTTATTTGCTCGACAAGCCAATGAAATGCCCATGACGCTTCCGGGCCGACACTGCAGATACGCCACGTGCATTTTCAGTTTAATAAAATACCCACCCAGCGGAGATATCCGCATCGCATTAACATGGGTAAAGAGACGTGCGATCATGAGCGGGGTGATGGTTCGAGGCGTTCGTGTACCTGAGTATTGGTGACCCCTAATATTAATCAGGCTCGTGGAACTCTCGCTGTTCGGCGGCAAACCGCGGCACCGCCTTACCGTGGTGACTATTAAATCATGCTTCGGGATCCTCAGAAAAAACAGGTATCTCCCACCAGAAATCTCCCCTAGAGCTCTTATCCAGCCACCAGCACCTAAGAGAACGCAGCTTATATAGCTATAGGGTTCTTTTGCCTGCTGAGGGAATGTATCGGTAATTAGATCGCGTCTATTCTCTGTGTGTTTCTTACGCTACGTATTTATTACCCACATTACGGTCGCTCCTTACTCCATGGGAGAAAACTAAATGACAAAGCTGTGCCTTCCCAAAGCCGACCAGATCGAGCGGATTTAGTTCAGCCAGCGGTATTCGGGGCAATTCACCTTAAGTGAGACAGATCCGGCTTGCTTTCGGTGAGAAGCGGAATCAAAGCGCCGCCCGGCTAAGGCTTTATGAGTTCAGATCAAATCCTTATTTATGCTGATCATACTCCCCCGGTATAACTGTGCAAAATCAACCTGAGAACCGTTCTGTAGGTCCCAAGTTAGGTACGTTAATGTATTGGTGGACCGACGGTACAAAACGTAGGAACAAGCATTTGACGGATCTTCGCTATTTCTGAAGCTAGCACCTAAGTTCAATCCGCTCGTGCCACGTAAAGCCACGGGACTCAAACACGTTTTGACTCGGCAATGGGACTCCGCCGTTAAGCTCGTTCTCGTGCACTCATCTTACCATACCCAAAAAGGACTGGTCTCATTACAGCTTGTAGGCCTTAAGCCATCCTTCCTTGCTCTGGACACGTAAAACACGCTGCTGAATCTAGAAGACGTTGTACGCCTGACCTACCAACAACAATGTAGACGCTGCTTCTCTCCCCAGATGTTGATGTTGAATCTCGAGGATGTTGAATTTCGAGATGCGAACTTTAATGGTTCCAATGTATATTCGCGGCCAGGAGCCTTTTTCTTAGAGTAAACTCAGTACGCTACAAAATCCAACTGAATTGGGCCATGCACCGAGTAGGCTGGCGAGTTTCTCTTAGGAGCAGTGCCGAGCTGGTTCGCTATCCCATGGGTCTCGTGGGAGAATGCCGTGTACCATTCCAGGGCCCCCCTCAGTGTATCATCGTGGAAGCCTGAGTGACAGGTAGGAGGCGCAGTGTAGGACGATTGCACGTATAACGTCACAGCCGACGTCAACCCAGAAGTGCGCCGGGGATACTCGAGACATAGATTCAGAGTGCCATCCAGCCCAACACAAGAAATATACAGTGGCGGTTGTCTTCTTTGCCATTGGGTAAGGCGGCGCGACACCACTGTGTAAAAGCGAATAAGACGGGCAACGTACAGGAAAGCTCCATTGGAGCCTGACTCTCGCTCCTTCAAAACTCTTATGTGCACATATTCCCTAATGGCTTCCTGCACCAGATGTCGTACGAAACAAAGTTTCTGTGGAATAACAAAAGCTAGGCACGCTGGGGCCGCGTTATTCGGCAGCAATAAAGGGACAGCACGCTTCCGCCTATGTACGGTGCGCTAGTACTAACGGTCAGTGTGGCCGCACTGTTTCCTACCATAAATTGAAGGTAAGGAGCGTGATAAATTGATGACGTCATTTACGCAGGCGGGTTTCAACAGTGCAATATGAAGACCCCATCTGGGTGCGCTAAGGTCTCTGAGAGTCCCTCTAGCTTGCTCTGGATGCACCATCTGGGCAGTAAGAGTACATATCGGCAGTTGCCATCTTATATCAAAGCTGTTATGCTGTCATTATTTATGTGCATGCCGGAGCAATCGTCGTCACTACAAAGCACACATCTTTAAGCATTGAGCGCACAATAAAACATCAGTCTTGTAGAATGAAGGTGCAACGATGTCGAATGCGATGAAGGACCCTCCTGCAGTATCGGTGCGCTCTCTCCTCTTCGCTGTCGAAACCTGCCGACAAACGCCGTAGTAAAAAACACACATCTTTAACGGATGTGTCATCTGTCACTAAAGACCCCCAAATTACATTTCCGACCCACGTCCGTGCATGGTTCGTCGAATTACCATGGGACGTTGCCAACATGGCTTCAAGGAAATAGCCCGCAAAAAGTAATCTATTGACTACTGTGTTCCTCGGGGCCGTTACTCACACACTCATTATCTCCCCTAGCCGTGCGTACCCCAATGATTGATCTTAGCCGTGTAAGCACTCTGGCAGTTGTAGTATTATCGATAAGAGACGAATCGTAGTGATTACGTTACAAGTCCCCTTATTCACTGACGGCTCCTACAGTACCAACGGTCGATCTACACCGAGCCTCAGTGTGCGATCCCCTCTTTTACTCACCCCATAATTCACGGTCGCCGCATTCAGAACACTGGTTTTGTAGAGCACCGTGACGCCTGCCAAAATCCAAAGTTTTGCACAGATACCGCAATGAGATAGTCCCTGCTTCATTAAACCGGTCTATAGTAGCACCATAACCGTCTATACAGAACAATTGGCCTCAGTCTATCAGGGGAGTACCGTCTGAGGCGCTGGGAGCCACAGACAGAGCTCCTTCAGATTTCCCTAAGCGAGTTTGCACCGAAATGCAGTAGGGGTAATTCAATGATGATCCTAACCATTTCAGAAACGCGACCGAGGCCATACGGAATAGTATATGGCTTTGGCTCCAGGACAGACGCAAGCCACCCCCGCGCAATGCACAATAGCAGAGCTTTATCGATGGTTAGACGCTGGACCAAGCCGGGACCGGATGGTTACGCATGGCCCCTTGGGACGATTTGCACTAATTCCACTTCCTACCACTGATTAGGACCATGTATTGGGAAGTCATCCCTAAGGTACAGCGCACAGTCGGCCCAATGACTCCTTCACTATGTTTGGAGTGCCACGCGACACAAATTCTGCCAACGGGCCATATCCACCAGCACCTGCAGCATACCATTGACGCGAGCCTTTACGCCTGACTTTCGCATTGCGGCTCGGTTCCCGCACTGGAGGGCTCGTCGGGCAACTGACTTGGACTTCTATCTGAATCATGCTCTACTGTTTCCCCAAGAGTCTTTAGCGAACTTGGAGGTTTAGTAGGGATCGCTGTGCCTGTATGTTTAAAAGATTAAGTGGCGACCGTATACATTACTGCAGAGACCCGTTGAAACTAATAAGCCGTCCGTCACCTGGATAACCGAGATCTTCAGGCGTAGTCTGACCAACGAACCGAGCCATTCCGCGGGAGTAAGCTATCCTCACCTAAATCGTTCACCCATATTCAGCTGAGATGTATGGATGATGCACGCAACAAACTCGACCGAAACTAGGTAATGGCAGGCGATAAAGATGCTCCTCGGGTATAGTTGGCGGTTACTAAACTTTATTAAGCGGCCCTGAGTGGTTATACTAGATCATATATGATGCCGAGCGTGTTTGGGTTTGGTAATGCGGGGGCACTTTCGAAAGTAGCTTGGGGGGGTAATGTCAACATACTCCACCGGGCCGTTCGAATCTCCCATCGCTGGATGTGGGTCAGTTGAATGCTTTCGCTCGGACCAAACATTGACGTGTGTATTACGTGGTCTAGTTTATAATTAGTTCCTCGCTTCGGTAGTGAGGAGAAGGTCGAGCCGCCAAAGGAGTAACCAGTGAGATGGTTCCCGTAGTGACAGTATCTTAGTAGCTAGATAAGCCTCAGAATATTTGGTCCTATTTGCAAACTGCCACACCCACTCACTACCTCGAGTGTAAGATCGTATAGGGCTTCTGCTGCAAGTTATCCTTCGAGAAATCTCATAGTGGTCAGCGGCGTATAAGAAGCCATATTGTCAAAAATCCGAACGACGCTGGTTGCAGTTCAAAAGCCCGCATGTACTCCTTGAGGGTACATAGCGTTTGAAGAATGTCCCATAATTGTCTAACGTCGATCCAATCAGTAGATCAGACTTAATTTTGTTCGCACGATAATGCACCCGGACCTGAGTCTCTTCCTTTTCGCTATTAATATAGGCCTTGTCGATAGCGTACAGCTGCACCCAAGCTCAGACCTTCCAACCAACGAGACTATAGCACTGACTAGAGTAGCAACTTTGTGGCTTACCGCGGCGACCCGTAAACGTTATTATTGTAGATCATGGATTAGGGCATTTGTGCGTGGGGCCCTGTGGGATCTCCAGTAATTAACTCTGAGACGTGCGATCGGAGCCACTCTGCGTGATGCTCGCTAGCTGAAGGGGCTAGCCGACCTAGGAGAATATCCCAGCCAAGGATAATCTCCTATGAATCACAATGGGAGGACTTTGCTTGTAGTATCCTTGTCCAACTAAAAAGCGCACTAGGTAGATGGCCGAGACAGAGGGGATACCTCGTTTTGACATGATCGAATCTATACGCACCGGGAGGGCGCGTTTTGGCTAATCACTGATGAGCTTAACTGACTTCATGTGGCGAACCTTAAAGGATGGGGGGTGACAGGCTTTAACAATCTGATACTAAATGGCTCACCAGTTCCCGGGTAGTCTCGGTACATACGTAGTTGTAGGCGTTTGCGAACCTTATAGGAAAGTATTGCGGCGTGTAGAGACAAACGCAATATCCAACGCGGTTCCTCATGTGATCACGGCGGCGTTGGCCTTCTCGAGAGGGGTGTTGCTTGCCACTTGGTGATGCCCCAAGTTCCGCGTAATATGCGTCCAAGGTTCGTACAGGAGAAACTACAGGGTAATGAACTGCCTAACAAATACGTCAGGCTGCTGAGGCCATTAGTGAATCTGCTCCGGTTTTGCGCAGGATGTGCGCAGTGTCATCGATCAGATAGTCTAAGAAGACCTGAGCATTATGTCAAGGATCGAGCGCTAGCCGCTTGACAGGAATAACCTTTCGCACGAAGCTGATATAGTAGTAGGGGTATCCAATCTTCGCGTATTTGAACAGGTTACAATAATATAATTAGAAGCTAACGACAGCGGGGGGTGTTACCGAAATCACGCCGGACTATTAACCGCCAATCTAACTCCAACGGACAATAATCCTCGGCACGCCGTGTATCGCCACCAGTCGAGGGTTTTTTCCATATGAATCAGTCCGGACATAGCGTAGGTGGACTATGGAGGTTGCAACTTTCTTGCCACTTGGCCTGATCATATGATCGCATTCTCTACTCTGATCACTAGTACTAAACTCACACGACGCTCGTCTGCGTGCACATAGCAAGAATAAATATCTGTCTGTCCTAGTGGATTTCTGTATGACAAAGCCCTGTCTGACCGTTTATGTTAGCAGCAGTTACAACGAGATGGAAACGGCTACAGCCTCAACTTAGGAGTTCGACGACACGTCCCTTAGGCAACGACCCATTATTACGGGATGGCTCAGCGTACGAACAACACTACTGGGCGACAACTTTCAAGCTGATGAGAACCTCTTGGTGCTTTTGGATCCCAGGTAGGAGAGAGACACGAGTGGATTTCTGAATTTGCATTACGATCTCAGGGCAAGAAACAAAAGTTGCGGCTAACTTGGATGACACAACGGAGTAGGAGTTTATGAACAATGGGTCCGTAATCGCTCCAAAGAGAGTCATTTGCTAAAGGCGGAGAGCTTTTACGACTCGCAATACTAGATAGTGCGCAAGCCGATTCTGAACAGGTACCATGCGGGTCCCTTGCACCGTCTAAGCCCGCTCCCTATCTGGACGGGCATTAAAGCAGCGCTGGAAACTGTTGGGGTACATCCTTTGGAGTTCTCTGTTGCCGCTTAGGCATCAAGATGAACCATGTGTCGCGTGTAGCAAAACGGATTCCCGAACTGGAAGCGAGAACATACAATCATCCGCGGTAATTACTGTCATGTTGCAAGACTGCAGGTCAAAAAAGGGTTGTGGGACCTTTCGTTTGTATTACCAATGATCCTCAAACCACTCAACTTCTATGCCTGCGCAGCACTACAAGTAGCTTTGAATTCTCTAGGCATAAATATATGTGCCGTGCTGATATCTTGCCGATGCCACCCCAACCTGGGTGCAAAGCAGTTTTCTGGTGGCAACCCGACCACTTTGGCCCCACCTGAGTTACTGGACGCGGATAGCGTTATTCTCATCTGATCTAGCAAAGCACTATGGTCACTGCAGCCGCATAGGTCCCCTATCCTTTGGGGCAGTCTTCAAGTCTCGCTTTGTCCCTAAAGTTTGATCTACATAGGGAACGGGCTTAACAGGGAATCATATTACCGGCTACCCAGAGGGGAAGAAGCGACAAAACGGCGATAGAAATTCCGCACACATTGAGCGGGTAGGCAGAATACATGTACACTGCCGCAATTCGACAAACTTGCATTGCGCCAGTGGGGTCCAAAGCGTACTTTACCGGATAATTATCAAAGGTTCAGCAACATAGTTCGTTAGCTCCTGAGGCACCACTGTCGCAAAACATACCCGCCCAGTACTCCGACCCGCGTAGTTGCAAACGGACACGCATTTTCTATTACCAACATCATGATTCTCGAGTCATGTGTAGTAGCCCGCAGCTGCTTGTCCTAGAATGTGCTGAGAGGAACTTCTGCGGCGAACTAAAAAACTTATGAAGGCGCAGCGGAGCTGAACGGGAAAAGCACACCTAGTCGATCGGCACCAAGGCAGCCACATATCATCGGCATGTTCCATACGGCGCTTGTGTGCCGTTGGGGGAGCAAGCGTTAAGAAGCCTGTGCTCATGAGTATAACCGCTGACTCAAATAGCCTCTGATCCTGCAGTATGGTATGGTTCGCATCGGCGATTTCCCCCGATGGGTCACATCCTACAAAACCCTCAATAAAGGCGTCGCGTTTCAGTGTGATGTTCCATAATCGCTGAGGGAAGTAGTTACAGAGTCCAAGTATTAGGTGCATCCTGGTATGATAGCTGGGTATGTGATTACAGGGTTCACACGATGTGAGTAATTTACCTCAACGGGCGATGACACAAGCTTGGCAGGCATTGATGCAAACGGGTAAGACTGTGCTAATGAATCTTGCAGAATGCGAGCATAAGCACTACAAGATGAGTATTTGAGGCAGAGCTCTATACAAGCCGTTCCCCCCAAATTGGGTGGTAGTTTCGACGGGGACGAGCAGGAATTAGGCCCGCAAAACATGTTCGCCGTCGTTATGAGAATAGTCAGCATCACTGTTATGCAACGCCCCGTCCATTACTATGGTTACGTGATAAAGATATGTCGCAGCGCCGAAGCAGCGTCATTACTTCCCGCTACGATCTGATGAGAGCTTTTACGTACGCTCCGTAGCCGGGGCGTACTTGCTCACCGTATAGTTCGGCGTCAGGGTGTGATACGCTGGACCACCCTGGGAATTAAAGGTCGGCCTTAGCAATGCTAAAGACGGGGTCGAGAAAGACGATCTACACTACGTTTCGAGCGGGCCAGGCTTACCCGCCGAGATGAACGGGCTATCCCCATATGAGTCCAAAATCAGTCCGGTCCCGCCTACGTTCTTATAACTTCCAAGCAGGATAAGCCCTGTGAAGGTTAGGCCCTTTGAGGGTGAACGGCCGACACTACGCTTACTATTAAAACATCAGTACTAACGGCACTGCGGAATAAAGTGATGGCAATGGTTTCTTTTTCCAGCAACACTGTACCCTGGCTTGGTAGTGATTGTATGTCCTAAGCTGCGGTGGTGAATCCAGATGCACCATGGAAACCACTCAACTGCCTGTTGGTATCCTCTACTTCCGGTCCCTTTTAAGCTTTTTAGCTAAATTTTACCCGTGATGACTTAGGGGAGAGTCTAAATTATCACTGGATGAGCGTACTCTCCGTACAATTCGTGAACGCTCACGGTCAAGTAAGACCAGTGTATGCGGACATCCCTTAGATTCCAGCCGTGGCTATGTGCTCATTTGACTCGGGGACTATCCTGAGTAGATCCCTAAATTAATACACATCTGGAACAGAAATGAACCCACACGGGAGAGTTTGACAACAGTAACAGTGACCATCCTAGGCTTCAGGAATGCTACTTTTGATGGTGAGATGGCGATTGGGCTCTTGTGATAATGGAACAGCGCACGATTACAGAACTACCGATCTGGTGATTACAAGAGTGCCTATAGAGTTTTGGTCGACCTTGGCAGGCCTCTGGGCTTGTATGAATGCTGTATACAGGTGTGCAGTTCATGCTCAAATGAGTATCGTAAAAATAGTACGTATTCGTACAACGTATGCCGCCTGGTTCGTAGTATAAGGGAGAAACGGTAGCACGCCGTTGACCGGCCAGGGCCTCGTTAGTAGTTCCAATGACCTAGTATTACAGGCAGAATTGACAACGGTGCGAACGCCAATAAATAATGGCCGCGGAGGCCCCGAAATATACCTAACTTACATTTCCATCAGTACTGTAATATGAATCCGGCGACTGCAGTCCGGTATGGCGATGATGAACAACGCGGCAATAGCGACCGGTGACGAAGAATATTCACTGATTTGTACGGTACGATCATTATTAGGGTTATTGCATTCGGTCGCACACCATTGTAGGTTTCAATTAACTACTCCTCGAGGAACCAGCAGGGAGAGCTGAGTCGAGACAACAAGAGTTTTATTTAAAAGCTCAAGCAGCCAATCCTTGGCGCTAGTACAATGCTCGCTAGCATCCTCTAGTAAGCGCAACGCAGACACACGCCTTGCCATATAGGCCTAAATTATCTATCTGAAGTCACCCCTGCTCCATCGAAGAGTTGCGAGCTAGTACCTAGACTAGTGCGAGACATCGTAAGTAAATATGGTCGTACTCCGCGGCAGGAGGCGCATTTCGCGATTAGGTGTCCGGACGGATAGCGGCAAACTGCGTGACGCTTCGTTTCACCTAAAATGGTCAATTTGGAGTATCAATTGTCCTCGTGACCGGCCAGTACATCCTTAATATGTTAGATACATAAGAGTCAAAGTGAAACCCGTCGAGAATTAGTGGGTCGGGCCCTAATTATGAGAAACAGAATATATTAGCAATTAAAGCCAACCACGAAGCTGAGCTTGTCAGACCTGAAACCCAAAAGTGTTAACTTAATTGTTTGCAAAATCGTGTCTATCTCGTCATGAGGCTCAAAAGATGTTCTGTTCCAGGACCTCCATTGCCTCTTTACTCAACTAACACCGCACGTACCTTGAGGTCAAGGGACCCTCAATATTCGGTATTGTGTAAACAAGTACATCCACGAGGACTCTCCAGCGAAACTGGCATCCGAGCTAGGGACCTTTAAAATAGTAACTCCGGCGTGTTTTACCCCCATATCGGAAGTTCAGACGGAAACAATCTATTTAGTGCAAATGCGTCGATACGGTTAGGACCTACGAGCATTTTAGGTAGAGAAGTCGAAGTGGGAGAATTTTAGGAGGTTGGACAACAATTCTAACGATATGCTCGTGCTGTGGAGCGGTGTCCTGATTGTTTTGCAGACATACACTCTTACAAGACCGTACTAAATGACAACAGGCTGCGTCCTAGAGCCTCGACTTGTCGCATCCTTTAGGACGGCTTTGCCATAAACTTTGACGTGGATCTCGAGGGGCGGGCCGACATTGCCTTCTCTGCACTAATACGGATGGCTACGCGATTCGTAGCTCGTGGGGAAGAGAGGTCCGTTTGCAAGTGGACTGTGTGACGGTATCCTACAGGGGGGAAACGTTTGATCTTATGCCTCTAGACTCTGACATCGGGTCGACTCGATGCGAACGCCGTTTCCCCCAAGCACCGGGTCAAAATCGGCGGCCGCCTACTTCGTCTGCCTTGGTAGCATTCTGTGGGTTTTTCAGGGGCACAAAGACTTGAATTGTATTCCGGACCAATCGCGCCATTGAAGTCTTTGTACACACGCGAGTCGCACGACTGCATACCAGCTAAAGGGCCCAACATACCAAATCTTGGTACTAAAAAAGGTTGACCGGCGTTGTACTGCTCGGCCCTAACGACGGCTGAATATCTACAAGAAACAGGGGCACAACATAAATGACAATATTTCACCAAGGAGCATTTCCCTAGCGAGCGTAATGCTAATTACCTGCTAGAGCACAATTGGGCTGACGCTGACACGGTACTAAAGGTTCCTAGCCTAAATACAAGTCGGCTCGGCATATTCAGGCTGACTCCTAGCTTAATTGGGCCGATCTCCGGCACCCGTGGCGCAAGCAATGACGGTGTGGTCTTCGGTGCTCTAGGCACCACTATACGGGCTCGGCGCTGAATCGTCTAAACACATTACATACTGAAAGGCCTGCATTGGAGCCCCAGCTTTCCATTACTAGCTGAGTGTCTAGTATTATCGAGCCCTGATATCCGCCGAGTGATCTGAAACGTGTTTACCGCAAAGCCCCCGGGCGGTCGAAGACGGCGGAAAGCGGTCATTCTGCGGTTATTAAGGCTATATCTTCGGGGAGGTATTCCCCTTTGCCATGAGTCATAATGTCATTATAAGTGCCGTGCTATTCAGGTCGACAAGCTTCTGCCCGGGTACATGGGAGTCAGAAGTCACTACATGGTGTGAAGATGTCAGTAAAGGAGACGCAACCTGAACATCCCGCACACGACCGATATACGATAAAATCACTCACCCTACCTGGTCAAATGGTTCGGATAGCAGGATAAAGGAGGGATGAGTGTAACACCAGACCATGGCGTTTACTTACTACTGTTTTAACTCTCTCACGGGGTGTCGGGTAATGATCAGTCAGTCATTGCCCCCAAGCAATCTACCATATGGAGGGACGTGCGGTACATTAGGACAAAATTGCCGTCCTCAGATAGTTAAACTGGAAGTTCGAGCCTCCGGAACGAAAAGACACTTGTGTCAAGGGCGCCAATCCAGCCCTCCTTCCTCGCATACGAAGATAATAAGGGGGTTCCAAAAATTTTAGCCACCACAGTCAGAACAATTCTTCTATATCTCTGGGTGTCTAATAGCTGGGACGCGGATTGTTTGGTACCCAAATGCAACATCGGGGGTGATGCCGGAAGCCGCTATCAATTCACACACGAAGTGGACTTGAACGGTTGAGCACATTTACCCATGTGTAACAGCTCTACGAAATCCTGTCCAGTCTGCTAGAATGCGCTGTCATTCGCCCATGCGCTCTTGCCGTCACTTGAGTGCGCGCACGTCCAAAGAGTTTAAAGCCCACGTCTGAGGTTGTATGCGCACCGGCAGCTTACGAGACGAGCATTCCACTTGATGATATTACGACGTAACCACCATTACGGGAGAATCTGGGCATCTTTACCGGGAATCTGCGGAGTACCCGGCTCATGAGATTGATACAATACAGTGGTATTGCTAGGCGCGGTAACCACCAGCCTCAATTCCGCTGCATACGATTTCACTGCAACGGGTCACTACACTAATATCACGACACAATCTCGGTTCCGGCTAACTGCTTATGGAACACCGCCCAGTAGCAAAGTTAGCGTAGAGACGGCGTATAACATGCAGAATTATTGCAGTATGGAGGAAACAGACTCATGTTTACGTAGGATTGTGCGCCGGTGCGAGGGCATAGCAGGCAACGATCCTTCTGTGTTCGGCCTCACGTATGGTGTCTGGTCCCCTAGGTGAGCTAGTATGAATTAGCAAGCCGTCTGGTCGATCTTGCGTCAACTTCCGAGGTCAGGCACGTATCGTCTTAATCTTTTCTGGTAGTCTAACAGAAACGTTGGTAGCGGGCTCGGACTGGGATGGTACCAGGCACAGAGTGTCAATTCAAATCTACAGTATTCGTATACGGTTAACCACTACACTGTTCACATCCCCAACCTTCGATGGAACCGCCACGACTGATTTGCCACCGTGAGGGAAGATAGTGCCGAGAGGGTAATTGGGATCTCGCGAACATCAAAGTGATACAAACCACTTAAGTCGGTTAACCTAAGGCCCAAAGTGTGGCTATATGTTCCTTTGCCTTAGGGAAGTCGACATGGATCGTTCCCTTCAATGCCGAAGAGACAGCCTACCGCGTGATTGCAGCCTCCACCTGACCTTCACTGAACGTCGTCTCCGAACATCATTCAGGGCCGATGTTCGCTATTGCGTACCGTTCTAAGCGTTGTACGTTGGCTATAAGGCTGTCCCTCTTCCACCTTCTACGCTGATTCCCGGTAGATGGGTCCATTTCTTCAGCGTCGTTGAAACAAGGGACGTTGCATAGCCAATATCTGCGTTACTCCCCTGAGTACGATCGGAGGCACCGACATCATGCCGATGATCAGTCCTGTGCCCCATACTATTTATGAACAGCGTTGATCTATTTTATACCTAAGATTTTCACCACGAGTGCATTTACTTTTGATATCCAATTCAAGGAAGGCCACAGCTAGCCCGCATCATTTAACCATTGCTTTCGGACTGCGAGAAACTAAATCGGTGCCATCGTGATTCCCGATAGCTCGGTAGAGTCCATCGGACCGGTTCCTTTACTCTGCCCGTATTGATATTAGCCTTGCTAGATAGAAAGGCCCCTAACCTCTTGTGCAGACGGATTAGTCAGCAGTTTAGTCCAGGTGGCGAGTCGCGCTCGAGGGAGAGAGCCTACGAATTAGTTGACACGTCGTCGAGCTAGCGGAGTGACACCGTTCTTTTAATAAGAGGATGGAAGTGGGGGAACCTAGAGACCTCTTTTGCTCACCTCCGGACTTATATTCCTTGAGAGACCAAAGTCCGTACATTTCAGCCCAACCTGTATTTCTCCAATCGAACACAACGGTCTAAACTCGGCGTCGCCTACTGCCAATGACGGTCAGGACCCTGGAACCTAAGTCCGGAAGTAGTAGTCGTTCGTGTTCAGCAGAGATGTCAGCCTAGCATCGCGTCCGAGCAAGAGCTAGACCCGCCGGAAGAACTGCATAGCTGCTGTAACCACAGAGATTATCTCTCTCGTTGATTAGGTTGCATTATTCGTTGGCTGCAGTGTCTCAGCACGGTCGGTCGCCGCCTCACCGGCCAGCGGACATAGTTGCGTCAAATGAAGATCTGTCTAATCGGGGTAGGTTCCGTGGGCATAGGATCGAAATCTTACATCATGCCTGCCAAGTGCAAGAAACAGTTTGAACATAGGGCGGCGCCCAGGAGGCTTGACGTCAGGCAAGTGCATCGTTTGGAACGCAGCTCGTTGGATTCATCCAACGATTAGGCTAGGCAAGCTTATTTGCCTTGGAGTGCCGGAACTCTCCGCCGGAAAGCTCGATCTACATTAGTTCTCAGGTCACTCCTGACTATTAAGGACTCAGAATGCCTTTTTGCTGAATGGAATGAGGACGTGTGGGTAGTGTAAGGGTCACGGTGTAAAACCTGTCTTATAAAGCCTCAACGATCGTAAGAGTCTTGTTTGATCGGGAACTCACACATGATAAATTCCGAGGTACTCTCCTAGACCTATCGCTGAATAACTTTAGGAACACTACGAGAGCGACCCACATGTTACTGCAAGGAGGAAGCTCCGTCAACGGAGGTGTAAGCAGTTTCAAAAATTCGCGCTAAAGTGGAAATGGCGTACTCAACTCCATCTAAACCATAAGTGACAATATCCCGTATAGTGGATGCATCCTTTAACATGGCTACCGTCTCACATTTACGACTGCAGCACCTGCGGGATGAGGCGAGAAAAGACGCGTCCAGTTGGTGGATGGCCGATAGGTTAAGTACGGGCGACCTTCGGGATCCGCTCCAGTTTATACGTCAGGCAGCGGTACGGCCGTGCTCCGTCGTTTTCTGCTGTTACGAGAGATCGAACTTTATCTCAGCCCTCCTTTTCCGCATGAAGTGAGCTTCGTAAATCTGTTCGAACTGGTGTTCTGGACTAGAGTTTCGGCCAAGTGGGCTTTCACGGGACCGACCTTAAGGCTCAAAGTATATACGCAGTCGAGCTGAGCTTTACTTGCCTTTAACGCTCTTGCGGTCGATTGTGGTGTAGTGGCTGTATGGACTTAAGAGAAGACGGGCAAATAGGACCCGATTATATCAGCAAAGGCCGCTAATCGCTGCACTGGTACGGCCTAGGCTCATTAATGTACCTTACAAGCCTTAGTCAACAGTGATGCGGACGCAATAGGCTGGTAGAGTACCTGGGAATTACTCAGAAATTGTACCGTTAGCTTCGTTAAGTGCTCAACTGGTGTGCTGAGCTAGCACCGGTAACTTTGACTCAGTAAGCTTCATGCCCATCAGTGGGGTTGGACGCGCAGCGTTTCACCGAATAGCGCATCGTTCCCAACAAAACACCATATCAGCCGTTCAGGCAGGGCAAAGACTACCCGTAAGTAAAATGCACCCATAGAAGCTCATACATAGGAGACGGTGGGCACGGACGTCGTTCATAAATCGCCGAGATGTCACACTATTGGAGGCGGGGGCTTGCTGAGCTAGACAGGTCGGTCGTGTGCTACGTATATCAGGTAGAGGCTACCAAATAGTTTAAATTTGTCCGTCGCCTCATGGCGAGTCTTAGGGGTTGAGAAAGTTCTGTAAGGCTCAACCTCCCCTTGTCCAGAAAAGTTAAACTACGTAGAGATTGCTTGGTGTAGGGGCCTATTCCACTGGCGTTTTCTCGTACTTGCGTGTCTGTACAAGAATCCCGACATTATGGATCGGTCTACGCCTGATATCTCTCGATACTTGCTCACTTGTTGTAACACCCAGTTTTGCGACTGAGTTCTCGTCCCAGCCGACTTAGACAACAATTCTAGGAGTGTTATGGCGTTTTCTGGGTAACCGGGCGTCTCCATCGGAGCGTTGCACTCAGCGTTAGTCGTTGTTCGTATAACTAGAAATTACATACCATATTGATAGAGCTTGCGATTCACGGGCGGATCGGTTTGCGATATTAAAACGTCTAACAATCACCCTTGTTCATATGGAAACCAACGTGACCCAAAACTGTTGTTGGTACGATCTAACACTAGCTAATGACAGGGCTACAAATCGGGGACAAGCGTTCTTGGCGGGGCCCTAGATTGAGCACACCGGGACTCAGTCGAAGCTTTAATGTATAACCTATCCGACTCGTCACTTAATGCGTACGAGCTTAGCGTCATTGCATTGTAAGATGTGACTATTGAGCCTTAACCAGGAATGGTCCGCGCAGTCCCCTCTTTCACGATCTGCGCGCTATCCTTCGATCCTGTTCAAAACACGCAGTCTTTTAGGCCGTACCGGCTGATTGGTCCTCTCACCATATACATTAAGAATGCGAATCAACGAGGATGCAGTTCATGCGATCCAGTCCTCATCTATGGGATCGCAAATAGCATTGTCGGCGATCTTTTAAGTAATTAGTTCTCAATTCGGGGATGGGACGTACGTTATCCGTACCCAGCTCGGCGTCCCCACGTTGATTTGGATCCCCGCGGACTGGTGAAAAAAGAATGAGCCACAACAACGCTGTCTCAGTTTACACGATCCCGCCATCGCGCGGCATGAACAGGAGCGGGCCACTTAGCCGATCATCGCTAGAACTCCCGTGGCCGTTCGAGTCGTATGTTAAACAAGCTTTAATAAAGTTGATATAGACAGGCATGATGTTACTAGAGCCTGTTATACCCACGACGTCAAAGCCGCTGGCTTCCACATTATTAAGACTAAGACAGGTTTGCCAAATGATTAGGTCTTATCCTTCGCACCGAGTCTCAAAGTAAACTGTGATATAAATATCACATGATCCACGACTATGGGTGGCCATCTAAAAGACGTGATTGCATAACGACACACGCGAGCTAGAGTGCTAGACACTCGGCGAGGTCGCACTTTCGAAATTATGAGTTAAATACCATAATATCCAGACCTAATAGCTAGGTATACAACCATATGGTAAACATAGGGGTCCTGCAATCGACCACTATCATTTACGCTCACTGGATTTAATCTTAGAGGACTCGCCATTGTGAGGACGCCGTGACTCTAAGCATCGCGCCCGATGGTGTGCTGGCATTGACTGGATTTCACGCTGAGGCGAACCTGGTGAAGGTTAATTCAAGGGATAGGTTGGGCCGTGGAACGTAAAGACGAAACTTGAGTACCATACACTATAGCCCCAGACATCGGTTCGGCCAGCTAGATTAATGCGTGTAGAACTCAAGTCGGGATACTTTGGGAACAACGATCGTGATGAAGATCCAGAGCACCGGCTCGAGTTTCTTCCATTGTGGTGTTAGATTGACGTCAGGGACCAGAGCCTTTCTCCAAGACGTACACGCATTCCTTGCGAGAGACGTCTGAGGTCCACAAAGGGAACCTCTCAGGACTCCAAGAGCAGCCTTAGAAACTCAAGGTCTTTGCCAATTAGCCTGAATCCCTGGTTTGTGTAGTCATAGTAGCTTGTTCTCGTCTTTCAAAATCCACGTAGTTTTCCACAAGGAGGTATCATGCCTTATACGATCGGCCCAAACTAACGCACAGTCCCTGCGCGATTGCTTGGTTGTGCGGTCACTAATGAAACGCTAATAAAATCTGTTGTTGCAGCTGTGAGGGCTAACAATCCGTCATTAGGACTGCAGCTGATCGTAGTGTAATATTAATGAGATACGTGTGTCGTGTGGCCACCTAACAGTGGCCGATCGAGAACTGGGGATGCGCTATCGTACATACTGGCGGCGAGGATACAAACAACGAAGGGGCTCTCACGGCTTTACAATATTATCGGGTCTCGTCCCTAACGTCGTAATCAGGTCGTCATCCTAAGAGCCTGTCGTTCCGCAGGGTTCTCCTGATTCGCGTGCGCAGTCCGGCTTGAACGTGTTCGCGTTAAGCTATGTAGCACCGGAACGGGACTCCCAGTCTTTGAGCCCGGGCCATAGGAGGGCAATCGCACCCCCACTACTCCTGGCCGTCGTGGATAGCGATTATGACTCACGCGCTCGTTAGATGACTCACTTCAGTTTGATTAACAAGTTCCAGTTCCATGAATACACCGAGGGTCGAACCCGTGCCCATGCCAGCTGTCACCTAAAGTTAATCATAGATCGGACTAAGCGTTAGCATCCATCATAAAAACCGGTGGCGCCAACAAGCACTTAACGCATTATATCTGTCAGTCAGAGCCAACCTATGTCCATTCAGGCGATTCCCAGGTCTATATCGTAATCGTGGTGAGCGGGCAAATTCCGATTAAATTTCGATGAATTTAGGTGCGTTTATTTAAGCGCACTGCCACGATGGCAATCGGCGTGACGCTCGAGACACAGCTTAGGGACGACAGCTCGGTAACCTCCTACCCTCGCGTCTAGAAAGTAAAGGCTGTTGACGGCATATCTATCCTCTACAGTATAGTTTTAGAGTGACCAACACGGAAATCTTCATATTTAACGTACCAGCACGCACAGAAGTGCGTACAAAGGAAGCCACATGCTATCCAAAACGTTGGTGGAACGTAAATCATATTACGCCAAGCCTGGAGGGGATCTCTTATAATGGATATGACTCCCACCCGCAAACAACACTTTATATACATTTGTTAAGAGTGACACCGCCCATAGGTTTACAGCATTCTCGGACAACTAGTAGCCGTTGGGGTCCACAACAGTGGAATATATCGTGGTGCTCAGACGCCCACGACTAGGGGTTCTCCTCTCCCCCACAATTGTCGGCGCGACCCAACCGAGGTACATGGGAATCTTTCAATGCGGCATGAATGAAGACGACTTAAGGTGCTTTCGCAGTTTTAGGACATCTTGGTCCGACACCACATGCCTTGGTTTAAGTCGAGTTATGAAACGTGGCGAAGCCCGCTTTTGAGGACACATAATGTTTCCAACCGGCATGTACGTAGGGATCACTCGAGATGTTCTTCGTTATGAGCGTCTACGGAGTCCTGGCTGCTTTCGGAGAAACATCGCAGCTGTGTGATGAAAACCTGCATGACACATCTCCGGTCCCTGCGTGTTTTGGTCTGAAATCTGGCCTAGCATTTTTAGTAATCTCCGCGACCAGAGCCCAACCATTGCCTTCAGTGCTGGTATTCGGTCTTTTAGTTCTCCCGCAATGGATGGCGAGAACAATGTACCCGAATATCCCTAAACGACCCGCCTGACGCCCCTCACCACCACAATGGGAGCCTAATGCTGCTGACAAAAGCCTTGATGTCACGGCCCCGCGGAAACGGTTATTCTAGTATGAATAGAGAGCTTTCGAGACGTAGTGTAGCACGGGATTGACCAGAATCACCTGATGCCCTTCGAACCGCTACAATTAAATCGGTGCGTGCGAATACCGCGATAGTGGTTATCCAAGACACCGACGGAACCTTATTAAGAGCCGCAACTACTCCTTAATCGTCCTGTTTAAGTCGCCCACTCCATGACCAGGAGAGCTTGTTATTCGTAGTGATAATATTTAAAACGGCGCGCTCCCTCCGAGCTCCGTCTGATACGGTCTCTTCTCACGATGTTATCTTGACTCATACTTACACTGAGCTAAGCTAGGTATCATAAAGTTCGCACGATTATGCCCATAGAGCGGTTATCTCGTGTCATCTCTAGTTGCCCCCGCACACTCGAAAACACTGAGCCCGCCTAGATCGGTCTTGGTAGTATGGCCGATAGGATAGAATCATGCTCACCACCATTTGTCTCATGCCGCATTATCTAGCTGGGTACAGGTGCAGAGATACGATTGACATATTGGCGTGGCAAACGTCGAGGATGTCTAACGGACGGATAGCTAATAGTGTTGAAGAGGCGTGGGAAATAGACCGGTTTGCGAACTGCGTGCTATATGACCCAAAATTTCACGAAGTAGTCGGCGACGCTGGGTCCTGGCTCGAGTGGATGCGCTAGAATGCTAAATACTCTAGGGTGAGAACGGCAGCAGGAGAATAACCTCTGCGATCGGAGTTAAGACGAGGTACCCTGGCTTTTAATTGTTTGCACCGGCAGCCTGATACAAGAGGAGCCAGTCCATTTCATTGGTACAGGAAAGGTGCAAGAAGAAATTGGGTTTCGGGCCGTTGTGGCCGGTGCGAGCTCATAAGATCACACGCCGGATCCGTAATGACGGTAAAGAAGTGGTTCAAACCAGTTGGCACTGTTCATGGTTTTGTTCACCCAAAAATTTAGTACCAGGACGGCTCTATACCTCAGCAGATGCACTCGCCGGTAGTCATGATTCGAGCGCAGTAAGAAGCTAGCGATTGGAGAAACCCAAATCCTTGGATTTCAGGAAATATCATGATAGGTAACCCGGTCCACCTTTGTGCCCCGTGGGTCGAAGTGAATCCCTATAAGTGTGGTGAGCTCCAGGGAGCCTAGACACTACGCATAAGCCTAGGAGCGCGACCGTCGGTCTTCACAGGGATGGTGCTATGTACATGCTCACCTAGAAGATTAGTCCCTGAATGCTAGTCGACCACTTCTGACACAAGTCACTTGAGAAACTCGTGCGTGTCCCATGTCGGCTCCTTTACGACGACGCAAAAAGCCGGTAACTTGACACCCTAGCAAAGCCATATGCTTACCGTACAGACGGAAGACGGTCTATTGGTATTTGAACACGGCACGTAAACGTGGTCCAAGAACCGGAGGAATAAATAGCGAGACATTTATCAATCGCAGCCACCTTATGTGCCAAATCCATCCAATACCGGGAGGGCGTATCCGACATTAAGAAGTCCAAGATCGAGGGCAACTACTGTAAAATCATCGAAACCCCTACTAGCACAGGTGTACGATTCTTGAGCCGTCTAGCAATCTTATTCGTGGTTCGCAACCTCGTTCAAGTTGGTATCCTATCTCGCTGCGTGGGCTAACTCCCAGGATATTTGTATTATTCCTTGTTTATATATCACTTCATTTTCATAAACGGAGTGCTCGACTTGTCATCGCGCTTCAAGTCAATTATTCCTGTTGTCGTAGCCGCGCAAGAGGGGAAGGAAGCAGGCGCATCGGAGCACACCCCGTCTCAAATGCGTGCGAGTATAAAGCGTTTGAGCTGACCGCTAACCGTACACAGAGGTTGAATTGGCCGCGTAGGGTCGCCAATCCCAGCATTTCGCCAACTACTCGGACTCTAACCGTGTTACCAAAGACGCTTATGTACGCCTGTCTGGGTCCCCTCTTCACGCAGTCGATCACTGTTAAAAGACACAGCTAATCGAAGCATAGCATGTGTAAAAAAGGTACGTGGGTTAGTGAAATGGCCGATTATGAAGCATTGCGTCCGTGGGGTCGAGGTCGCATCGCAATTGAGCAGTGACGCACCAATGAGAAGGTATAGCAGCTCTTGCTACGATGAACTTCGAACCGTCGCACGTTAACCAGAGCAGCCCAGAATACTACATAGCACAGCAATATGTTGATATTTCTAACATTAGTATGGGGAACTGCTCATGCGCCGCTTTAGACTCTGGCATTACGCCGGGAACCTCTCCTGACCTATTAATGCTTTGGGGGTGCTGTATGGGGTAAATCAGAAATAGCCATTAGGAACTGATGCGATGGAATCTATGAAAAGCATACCCCGTGACTTGACTCGATGGAAAAGCGAGCACGTAGTCGTGCGGTCGCTATTGTAGAGCATTGTAATGTAACCCCTAGTAGAAATTGCATAAACCCTCCCACGCGCATTACTTAATTTTTTTTCTCGGAATAAATACTTCGTCCCTCCGCACCCGGTCTCATGGATTTAATCTAGACGTGTCACGGTCATATACCCGATAATGAGATAGAGATACTCTACGTACATGAAACAGTCACATTTACCCAGTTTAGCACACACTAGAACATAACTGGATAGAGACAGCGGCTGACTCGTGTTGTAGTGTGCGGCAAAGACCATCCGAGGTAAGAAAAGCGTCTGATGCGTAGCCGTTGCATAGTCTATTTGCTGTCTGGGACATTAGACGTTGGCTAGATCCACGTATGACGGCGTACGTCACATTTAGCCAGAAGCCTGGCGGGGGATGGCTAAGAGTTTCGGGAGACTATATAGTCAGAGTATCGGGTGTTTGGTGAACGCGGGTTCCGAGAGCTTGGTATGGGCAATCGTCTCTCTGGCATGGACGTTCTACACGCACCTCTTTTAGTCCTCACAGAGAATGCAAAAGCGTCCGCGCGCGTAATTGCCTTGTGTGGCTGATAAAAGCGGTTGGGCGGCCAGAGCCCCGTGTACAGGAAGAAAGGCGCCTGCAGCAGTCGGTTGCGCCGGCTCGTCGTGCCTTAGCCCATTATGCGGGAAGATACTTATGAGGTTACTTCAGCCGGCGTTCGTCCTTAAAGGCGCCACCGACCCTGTAGTTCTAATAACCACCTAAGGGTGGTTCCCCATCGAAATTTTGGCCCTGGGGAATGTCGTGGTGGATAAGGGAGGAGGATCGCGATTAGCTGGGTTATGTTGTTTTAGCTTTAGACCACAAATCGACTGCAACTGAAAACCATGCATTATTGACTTTTTGCGATCACGTGCGGTACGTAGCTACGGTCAAGGGCCGCTCGAGTTTAGGCTTTTCGACCGGCCGGACTTACATCGAATTTTTTTGATAGCTAATCATCCTCGTTCTACCGTCAAGAACTGTCACGCATGCAAAAGCGGAATGCTGTGTCTCTTGCGATGTTTAACGGCAAACGTTTAATGTCTCGCTCAAAGTGCCTGTAGTGATGCGGCTTGATCTTGTAAACTTGCGTATGTAACATCAACCGTGATAGTAGCTTAAAGTGTTCAAGAATGTAGAGGAGGGTTACTTGATATCGCCAAGAAAGGCGTAGAGGTCGCATTATACGTTAAACGCTGGGACGCGGCTATTATAATCGCGTATGTTCTGCCTGTGTCTTGTCATCTACACAACGGCGCGTACAATCACTGAATTATAACATCGACCCAATAGGGTGCCTTATTGAATTCCTACCCATTTCAGCATATATAATTTATATGTACGGTCCTGGATTAGGTTTATGAAAGTCGGGTAGCGCCTTCGGCGTCGGCTAAAAATGTCGGTGACAAGGAATGCCTGCCTATGATGAGCTCTGAGTCTCCACCTTTATTACTTGCGAACTGGGAAAGTACGCAGGTCATAGCCCAAGGTTGGAAACGAAGATTGGGGAGAGTTAAAGGGGTTACCTCAGGGTTATCAACGGCACGTAACTTCTCGGACCGCTCCAGTCCCTAGCTTTATATTGACGGAAACGCTTAGCATATTGACACATGGTGTGACGTGTATCCCAGAAGTACACAGAAAATCCACCTTTTCGACACCCGACTATCACACGACTCGTGCACAGGTTAGCAGGGACTCATGCGTAGATCATAAACAGAGACTCAGTGTTTATTTTGAAAGTCTGGCGACAGCCCCGACGATAAGTATCGGGTTGGAGGCAACGAACTAACAGAGTGGGTACGGAACTAAACATCACGTCAACCGTCTCGGGTTTGAACCCACAATCAGGCAGCTTAGGTAGGGACGTCACAATCTAATCTCGCCCAGAGACCGGCTATTCACAGTGGCCGACGGTGTAACTTCCACATACGAATCAGACGTTGCGCTATCCCGATTCTTGGACTACATTAAGCTGACGACGTTTCACCATAGTTGCAAGAAGTACTGACAGATCTAAGGGCATTCAAATTTCTATCCGACGCTCGGATGATCCAGAGCACACAGGTATACTGAGTTAGTCTATCGTCACATTATCTCCGTCCCGACTCCGTGATCTAGGTTCGGCTAGAATACTTCACAAGCCGTATGGTTTGTGAGTGTAAGAGCTTCAATCTTCAAGCAGCAAAGGTCCACATTTAGAATAATGTACTTCAACTCAGTAGTGGCCATAACAAACATACTATATCACCGGCTCTTAGATATTCACGGTCCTCCCATCGGGGCAACTCAGGATATTTTCTGGGTCACACTGCGCCATTGTGGAACTAAATTTACCCTATGAATATTGCACCGCGACTGTATATTCTGAGTGGTAAGTGGCTCTTAGTACATCTGAACGTGGGGTATTACCTGCAAGACGGCCAAGTACCGATCCGTTAAGTGCATAGTTTATTCTCCCTCGGGCATGAACTGTGAAAACTTCCGGAAGACATACACACAATATCGCCTCTTAGTACAACACGCGCTGTGGGAAGCCCAGAGATGCGTCCGCAGATTATCAGGGTGGTGTTGCGAATACTGGTGGGGGGTTAGCGTTTAGGACCTGGCGGGCGAATAAGTCTATAGGGGTCAGTGGGGGTCGACAATATAACTGCTGGCCACAAGCTTAAGGCTTGAGCGAACGGAGACGCGACCTATTCTATTATGCTAACTAACTAGCTATCATATTAGGCAAGTGTCTCGCATAGATCAACTTGTGCAAAGCGTCCGTTGATAGAGCGTAAAGTCAGCGTGCCACATTAGTCTGCGGCCCCCATAAGATGCTGTGAGGACAGAGAACAATCGCTTGCTTGCCCCGTTCTAACAGTTCAATTTCAACAGGCGAGGGAGTCCCCATTATGAAAGGAAGTTCTTACAATAGAAAGATCTAACCTTCTAACTACGGCGACATTCTTGGCCACCATTTCGACGTCCTGCTGTAGACGTGGGCCGAGTCTCTACACTTAGGCAGGTTGACCAGAAAAGCTGCAATCGGTATAGCTTTCATGATCTATCGGCAACTGCCACACATAAAATAGTACGTCACGGAGCTGGCCTAGCATGTGTCGGCATACACGACGGTAAGTGAGCGTTAAGCGGTTAAACGACCGGTGACGCCGATACTGAAGAGTTGTACCCGCCCGGCAAGACGCCCGCTCAAAGTAACATAACAGGAAGTAGGTGTGCGTGTCCGATACCCAGAGTACTTTTCTGAATTTGAAAGCAGCCACAGGAGAGCCTCGAGAGGTGACTACCTCGCGCACATATTCCGATACGGGCAAAGCGAATATATAACACTTTATGGGTCAGCAGATGACATTGACCAGGTTAATTGTTGACGGGCTCATAGGTGGTTATATACCATCGTAACCTATAACCCTGCTATCCACTGTCGGAGGTGGACAAGTCTTTCGCACCCGACTCCCTTCCCACTATTCGCGTAGGTCGAGACTGGACTACTCTCCTAGCAACTACCACACATGATGTGTACAGTCCCGTGAATTTATCGGGCCTCCACACAATGTATGGTCGCGCAATTTGGCTATGCTAATGAACGTCGACTCGAGAGGATTTGGGCAAAACTACGAGGCCTGACTCTTCCCAACTTGAATGGTTCAGGATGCTAGCGCCTTGAAGGAAAACACTATATCCTACGTCCCGCATGACATCGCACGACAGTAGCTTTCGATTCCATGAGTCATCGTTTCTATGGTATGCAACTAGCATTTTAGGTATTATGTACTTACAAGCGTACCGATATCGTGCAGTAATTGAAACCGCTCGAGGGCTGGCGACCCGGTACAAGCTCCGTCTAATATAATGAGTGAATAATTCCTATCCTGACTTAAGTATTGGTTCAAAATACAATACACACGCAGGTTATCACGGTACCAGGGTGGCGTCTGGTAGTTCTCCCGCAAACCGCGGCTTCACCGGATGACTCTTTTGGTTTGGCGTTCCCACACTCACAGCTCTGGGTACGTTGAATTGGTTCAGCACAGCAGACATGCTTTCGAGGACCAGACCACTTCCTCGCGTCTCACCGTATAACGTCTATGGGGATGTGGAGCTTGGTAGGTGAATTCATGTACGGTCTTGAGCTATACTTTTAGCGATGCGAATAGCCCCCGTGAGATTGCCGTCACACGGCAACGGTTTGCGTTCTACCCCCTCCCGGCATCATCCTGCGGTGAACATTACACCGTCAGCAACCGCATGGCCATTAAAGCATCAGCTGGGGCATCTAATAATTGCGAAATGAGATGAGTTGTTGTAAGCCCTGTAGGACGGAGCGAACATTAATGTCGGGCCACTCTACCGTCCCCGCTCCTGAAGTTATATCGGTGGTCAAATCGTTGTCCTTCCTGATTGATTAGGTACGGTTGATTTTGCGCGCCCGTCCCGCAATTGAAGCTGATACGTCTCATATTAGCGCCTCACAAAGATTCGAAGATAGGCCGACACGGGGTGGGGGAGTTTATTAACATGGGTATGCAGCGTTTTGCTAGACCCTCAAGAATCGACCTCTAAGTACCACACCGATTCTGATGCTGGCGTGTTCCTCATCTGATTGGTACCACCGATGTGGGCGAAGCATCGTTAAACTGGAGAGGCAAACCAAAACTTATGCCACAAACCAAACCCAGCCCTAATTCCTGCGGCCACAAGCACGGTGGTCGGATCGCTAAGTCTCACAATATCGGTCAGACAAATCAATACCCCCAAGCGTTTTAAGTCTTGTTAATGTTGGTAAGGGAGACTGTGGGGCCGGGTCGTATGAAACGTGGCCCGAATCCTTCGGGGCATAAATCTGCAATCATAAGTGAAGGGTGTCTGTGGCTCTAACTCCTCATCTTCGTTGCGCCTCTTCAGCATAAAGTAAGGTTTATAGGACACTAAAGCCGGTAACATCACTTAATCATGTAAGACGTCATGTACCTTACCGACCGTACGCGGAGCTTTACAAGCGACACAAATAGTCTAAGCTACGACGGCCAACATCGCAAGGTCATGGGTGTAGGGGATCTCCACATGATGCAAGTTATGTCCTAGTCAACATAACATGTCTTGTTTCGCCGCTACAGCTTAGACGTGGTGGGTCACCGAAACCTCCTTGTTAAACTGGAGTTTTCTACGGGTTCTCCGGTTTTCTTCCATAGCTCAAAGGGAACATGCAATGCAACCAGTATTGGCGAAACATCCGAGCGCTAAAAAAAATATTTGCAATTACTCAATCGGTTACACATTGAAACATCACCTCCTACTGTCAAAAGAAACGTGGCAGGACCCTCATCAACAAAAGAGTCTTGAGACTCCCGCGTAAGCTGGTAAAATATGGACACCTCTTTTAGGATGCACATGTAGTCGCGAATCTCATGATGCATCTACACACGTGCACTACTGTGCCTTGTGTACATCCCCTGAGTCGTGTTTGCATACAAGGGCTCATGCATTTCAAAATGAATATGGAATTGCATCGCACATGGTTGAAACCGCAAATATCAACATAAAAATAGAACTTGACTGGACTGCCTGCCTTTTACCACGAAACTGCTGCCACAGTGAGCATTTAACTTAACGTTTTATGTTTTTTTGGACATTGAACAAAATGCTATCTTGAATGAATGACAGTGTAGCAACGATTTCCTTATCTCTGCCTCTTCCCTCTTGAACTTCAGTTATTTGCCTATCCAATAGATCCGGTCCCCCTCGGACGCGACATAAATCCAAATTGTTTAATTGTAAACAACTATCATAAACGTGTTGTTTTTTTGGTGACTTACATATAGCTAACAGAAAAATAATATTATTTGCATTTATTTGGCTCTGAAATGCCTCGGCAAGTCAAAGCGCCTTCAATCGCGTCTCATCCCGAACATTTGAAGGGCACCCCCAGCAGTGACACAGCACCACAGGTGGGCATCACGCTGCCAGTGGGGTGCAATTATTGCTCTGTGTTTATAATCCCGGTTGAGTAATTTTAATTTGGTCGCTGTGTGTGTTGGTGTTTGGTTGACACCGTGATTAAAGTTAATACCGATATAGAGGGTGCCACGGTAACAAGATGTTAACAACCTCACCTAGTATGCCGGATGTCGTGGGTTCGATTCTGACCCTGACGCCTGCTGTATATTTGGAGTTTGCATGTTCTCCCTGTGGTTGCGTGGATTTTTCTCCGGGTCCTCCGGCTTTTTCCCCCACATTTAGAATCAACGTGCGTTTAAGAGTATTTGGCTGCTACTATCAATTTCCACGTGATGATAAGCCACAATTTGTTCATTTTCCATTTGTGATAGCCATGTCGCTAAAATTGTAGAGTACTTTTAATGTGGTAGCTGTGTGTGTGTTGTGTTTGGTCAATACCGATATTAAACATCGCTGTTTTTTGCTTTGTGTCCAGCCCGCAGTCCCAGTTGCCCATGTCCTCGGCCAGCATGGTCTACCCTGGCACCTTCGCCATGGCCAGCTCGGCACCGTCGCCTCAGATCTCGGAGCGCTCCAGCGGCTCGGGCAGCCCTCAGTCCGGCCTGCCCCCCCCCGTCTTTGCCAACATGAGCTACGGCCTGGGGGCACCGGCAGTGCAGCCCAAGGAGGAACTCAATGGGGACGACAGCGAAATGTATGAGTATGAGGATGAGGAGGCTGTGGAATACAGCAGTGGGAATGAGCAGGAGAGCGAGCACCACGCCTAGCACGGGCGAGCGAGCGGGCAGGCGGGCGGGTGTGGGCGCATGCCCACGCGGGGCACCGAGAACAAGCGGCAGCCAGTCGTGTACGCTTCAAACTCCAGACCCAGCCAGACGACGATGAACAATTTAACGCAATTTTGAACCCCCTTCGTGTACACAGAGATTAAAAACCCAGCCTTTACAAGCAGGATCATGGGCCAAAAGCCTGCGGTAACCAGCCAAATTATTTTCTACAAATTATTATTTCTTAAATGATGCCCTCCTATTAAGTTGTGATTTAAAAAGACAAGAGATGTGCTGGACAGAATGTGCACCAAAGCGTTATGACTCGATGCTCAAAATATACTTCTGCACAGAAATACATATCTAGTGAATACAGACTTTGACTGCATTAGAAGGAACATATCGTAATGCCATGACACAATTAAGTGATGCAGTGTACGCATTTTATTTTGTCAATTCAAAACCTGATGTGATTAAAAATAAGCTTTCATAATGAGTGTATCCCAGGTCTTGCATGAAAATAGTGCAAGAAATAAAGCGACAGCATGAATACTTTTTTTTCGATTTAAAGCTTTCGTGACTGCAGGGATTCATCTTCTTGGTTCTTTCGGTAAAGTCACGTAGAAGGGAAATAATAAAATAATAAAAATAAAACATAATAAAATAATTCTCACGACGTTTCTGCCACAACGCAAGCAGCCATCCTCAGGTGAAGACCAATAAGCATTAATACTGTACAACAAACGAAAGTATGACCATATTAAATAACTCATCGTTTACTGAGCTGAATATAGTTCACATTTTCATACATTTTAAATAAGTCATATAGGAGCTTACAGAAAATAGTGTTGTTATTGTTTTCCATTTCTTTCTCATAGATTTGCCCAAAGCCTTGATTGGGCACGCTGTGGCCCTGTCTGCCAGTTAGCTCAGCAAACTATCTGCCACGTTCCGTATGTCATGTCCATGCGGTGGTTGAGATGTAAACGCATGGAGCGCCGCTGTAAAACCTCTTCGTTCTGCAACAGCCCATGTTCACTGCAGTTTATCCTCGGCGTAAACATCACAGCGTAGCAATGGAACCCGTTCTGAATAGTCTCGGTACACACGTGTGATGGTCTGTGCCAGTATGGAGTACCGTCGAATTGTACGACCCAAGACGTACATTCATATACTAGTACACAAGAAGTAGTCATATCATATTCCGACTGGTATGCACAAACTCAAACTCTTATAGTCACTGAACTTCTAGAATACAATATTAGATTATTATATGCCCTTTTACTTATACTTAAGTCTAACATGGAGTGATCCAGTTGGTTAATTCCAGTGTTAATGTCCACTGATATCCAGAAAACAAATCCTAATCACTGCAAAGTAAGAAAAGTTTTGGAGTGTGGTGAGTTGATGTTCTCAGCACCGAATCTCCATGTACTGTACACACATAGATATATCTGATATTTGGTATTTCGCTTAATTTTGCCTTGCCCAGCTCTTGACCAGACAGAAAAACACCCCAACAACAGCCATGCCAAGGCATGCTATTTGGTGTCTGGAACAGGCAGACCGATTGAGAGACAAGCACTATTGTGAAATGCACTGTCGAAGGTAATTAAGGACAAAGACGTCTCGTCTCTCAATAGTGAGACGAGACCGAAAGGCTCGCCTGTTACCTTCCAGCGACGCAGCGCACTTGAGATATTTCGACATAATCGCACGTTCTTTCAATGTCTTAATTATTATCATTCTCTGGGCAAAGACGTAACTGTTGCCAAAAGGGAGTTCACAACGGTGTTCGTCATTTGATCAGGAATCCGAGTAGTTCATTCTGGATAAAATTACTGGCGAAACGTCGTACTCAGATTGTAAATTCTGAGGCTTGGCTCTCCAAACACACCGGTGTGCTGTACTAGCGACGAATTGGCCACGTTCTGTTTACGTGACAACCCTTAGTAGTTGGCTGTGTTGGGTGGTGGCGGGTTTTAACGACACATTAACCAAAAGAAACCTTCTTATGGATATATAAGCGACGTATAACATTTGGATTATGCAAGGTGTTTTTGTTTCTTTATGAAGACTTTCACCAACATTATTGGAGGCAGTAAAAATATGTTGTACTCTTGTACAGATTCACACTCACCGTCCGTGATATGCCAAGCTGGTGTAGTAATATCATTTGCTATGTTACAGTGTTATTCCACAAAAGAAGTAACTTTAAATTACACACATACACCCTGGACACACTTACAAATGAGATCTTCCATCTGAAGGGATTTTCCAGGTGAAAATATTTGAATAAATAATTAAAATAGCCACACACAAACAATGCTGAGATCGAAACAGGGACTAAACAAATAACTACACGCCTCGTGTATCCATAGTGTAACGAAACTCACTATATAATGTTAATGTGTTTCTGGATATTGTTTTAAATTATATCAACTAAAACAAATCTAAAAGACAAATGGAAGGTTATGTTCCTCCTATAATTTTACAATTCAAGGTGGCATCTCGGCGTCAGTAATGGTTTGGGTTCGCCTGTCCAGTGCATCGTCTGTCGAGATAGTTTGGCTGAGTGTACAGGCTAAGGCTTCGTCAATGTGTTCGGCTTGATTGTATTTAAAGATATAACTTTTATCTTTGTAAAGTATAAAAATGCAACTTTAGCGAATATATTTCCCATCTTTGCTCTGGTGCGGTGAGAGTTATAGAGGAACCAAGTGGAGGTAAATTTTGCCCTCCGGATATCGTACACTGTCACTCAATTTGTCACCGCTTGGCGGGACGTCTTTTCTGGTGCACGCCTTCAAAAAGGGAACAGGTGCACTAAGATGTCAAGAGTCGGTGCCAGCCTGCAGCAACGTGTAACACAGTGTTAATGCCGTTGGCTTATGTGTTTAGCTAGAAATCTTGCTGCTTTTGCTCCATTTTATTGGCAACAAATGTGTAACGGAAAATGTTGGCAAAAGAGCAAAGAAATATATATAATGATTTTAAGTGCCAAATAACCCCCACTTTAATGCTGCTCTTCATACCCAGCAGCATCAACAGCAGCTTCCAAGACTGACGAGTCACCACCTAGCGCACGTGGACTGGCTGGAGTGTCGCGCGGAGGGGCCAGAGCCCTCCCCACTGTTGGTCACGTACACACACAGGAGGTCGTGGTGTGTTGGTCACACACACACACACACAGGCGGTCACACACACAGGAGGTCGTGGTGTGTTGGTCACACACACACACACACAGGAGGTAACACACACACACACACAGGAGGTCGTGGTCTGTCTGCTCGATGAAAATATAGAACTGAGTTTTTTTCTTGTCTAGCACTTCAAAGCAGTTTTTTTTTATTTTTGGTTTTTATTTTTATTTATTTTGAAATAAATCATAAAATAGGTACTTGCTTTTAAAGCTGCATAGGTACAGAATTTCAACAAACATCTGATTTTGGAGATAAAACTAACATTTTACAGTTATATTGAGCACAATGAAAAGTTGTTTACATTTTATCCTCTAAGCGAAATAAAGTAGAAAGTGCTATATACATATTGGGAGTGTGAATGTGACCGATATTTGCAGTGTATATCGCTTAAAATAGTCCCAACTTTATTCTTGTTAAAGCATATAGCTTTTTTTTAAGACTTCATCCGGACTCTGTGAAAAACCATGAACTCGCCATCCCGGCCATCGCCCATTCGTCAACAAAATCGCAGCACTCGGTGGATTCACTGTTGTGATGAATCCGAGCAATGTGTAACAACATTGTAGGAGACGTTACATCCCTCGAAAACTGCCGTTGGCAAAGTTGTGTGTCAACGATGCTCTGTCGTTTGGTGATGAGATCGCTTGAGGGTTGACAATGGAATGAAAACGAGACACGTTAAGGAAGTCTACTATTGTATCTTAGACACAATGAACGGAGTTTCTCTTGCGTTGGCATACCTCTGTTTTTATACATGTCAAAGCGCACGTTCAACACACTCCAGTGTCAATTACTGCTACTCTTAATAAAAATAATAATTTAAATGTCTTTAATATTTCAATTGTTATCTTGGCTTTGGCAGATTGGTACGGTTTTGTAATTGTTAGAGACTTGAAAAGGCTGTCATGTTAGTGATGTATGTGAGGCACAACATGGCTTAAAAGGAGAGCGCAGGTCTTTCTTAATTGACACAGGCCTCTGTGTTGTGGGCCTCCCTGCTTAGGACTCAGGTACATGAATGCCCATCAGCTGGCTCATGGAGTGTGCTTAGTGAATCTAACCTATTCTAATGCCGACGTCAGTTCAACGCATACGTTCGACTCCCATTACGCATAGAACAACCGACAAGTATCGTAAACATTTTGTAGAATGGAAACAAATGACAATTAGAATTTTCCTTCTTGTATTTTGAATTTAGAGTGCCAAACATGTTTTTATTACTATTTCAAGACTAAGTCATAATGAATTAGATTAATATCGTCTTAGTACCCCCAAGTTCCTTCCATTATATGCACAGGCTGCTACATATTTCAACGTAATAAATGACAAACTCAGGTAAAGGTTTTCACAATTTGTAATTGATCAGCATAGACGAACTTCACTTCCTCGTGGGGTGTTAAACAAGAGACGCTTAGAAATGAATAGAAGCACAAACTGCATGCCTTCTGCCACCAGTAGTCCAGTCGATGCTAATATAATGGACCGTGCTGCTTTATAGGTCCTTGCTTATTGTATTTAACAGCCTTTTGTTATTAGGTTTTTCTTACAAATCCCTATTTATTTATTCAGCTTTGCCCTGTATCGTACGTCCAATTTATGTGTAGATACTGTAGATATTAGTCCATATGTTGGCCATGCCAACACAAATAGATTTCCTAGCTGCATTTCAAAATATGAAAATTTTTCAGTTTGGTTAAGTTGTGTCACATGGACTGTTATTTGGAATGTTGCTCGTTTCGGTTTCTTGCTTTTCATGTAGCTATCCGCCGTCGTGCAACCACAGTCAAAACTGGTGTGTTGAGAGAGCACTGTTTTAATGAAAAATGCTTAAATCAATAGTGTAAACTGTTCACAAAACATATGCGATGTGTGTGAATACTGTTCATATTGCTTGTGGGACTTGCTCACAGCTGCTGTGTAAGAGTGTTAAAATGTTCGTGTTATTTATGCAACTTTGTCTCTGCAGAGTTTTTTAGCTCCATAGTTCCCCGTGATTAAAAGGAATTGGACAAAAGCACAATGCCTACTGTCATCATATTTATTCACATCCCGCTATGAGGCATTCCACGGGCGATATGAACAATAATTTTGACTTGTAATATGTAAAAAAAAGACCGTTTTAAAAAGTAACTTTTATTTTAAAAAAAAACATGAAAAAAGACAATCATATCTCAGTGTTTATTGACTTGGAGCTAAAAAAGATGAAAATAAAAGTTGACAATAACCATCTGTATGTGTAACATAGGGAAAATAGAGTTTTATTTTTGTTTGTAACAGTGTAATATAAGTTATGTATTTACCATGTTCGTTTTTACTTTTCTAACGTAATGCTTTATTTTAAGTGGACCTTCAGTATTACGTCCAGAGTAAAAGTTTGGTGCGGTCATTGTTGATCAAAAATAAAAAATAAATTCGCATTGCAATGCAGATAATAGAGTATTTGCTATTGTTTTGCAAACCAATCTAGTGCCACTTAAAATGAAGTATTATCACTCTCATGCTGGGCTGTGCTTGGTACTAGCTGCCTATTGGTAGACACAGTACAGTTCGTGTGATGTCCTTGGTGCGTACGGTCTGAAAACTGATTCGACATGACAGACACTAATAAATGTTTCTTCAGCCATCACTCCTCGTGTCCTGCACGTGATGTTTTTTTACGTTTTTTAAGAAGCAGCTCAAACTTCATGGCAAATTGTAAATATTGCCACCATTTGCTGTCATAAGTAATGTCCAAGAGCAGCGGTTGCCAAACTCTTAACAGATTATATACCTCGATTTAAAGCTTTCGTGACTGCAGGGATTCATCTTCTTTGTTCTTTTGGTAAAGTCACGTAGAAGGGAAGTAATACAATAATAAAAATAAAACATAATAAAATAATTCTCACGACGTTTCGGCCACAACGCAAGCAGCCGTCCTCAGGTGAAGAATGAAACACCACCAAGCTTGGAGAGTATATTTAAGCTGGGTTGGAGGGGGGGAGGTGGGAAGAAGAGAGCCTTGACAAAATAATTTGGATATCAAGAGGAATTTAGCATATGCAAAATACGTAGGAGGTAGGCGGGGGGTTTCAAATTAATATTATGCCCGTGCATTATGCAGGATTAGCAGCATCAAAGGGAGGGGAAGGGGGGTAGCATTAACAAAGGAAAGGAATGTTAATAGTATGTAGCTGCAGTTACTAAACAACCACGTAAAAAACTAAAGTATAAACTACATAAACAACTAAAGTATAAACTACATAGCATCATCAATATACTTACTATACTCTACAATAAGCTGAGTTACTAACAGTAAGTAATACATTACAATTCTACGTCGTAAAAATTATATAATATGCTTCCATCTAAACTTTATTCTCTTACATCACACAAGTCTACACCGTACTATATACTGCCATAGACAAACCCAACATTAAATTATATACTGTATTGCTATGTTATATTAAAATGTATAAGGTGGTTTATAGCAATACAGTATATAATTTAATGTTGGGTTTGTCTATGGCAGTATATAGTACGGTGTAGACTGTGTGATGTAAGAGAATAAAGTTTAGATGGAAGCATATTATATAATTTTTACGACATAGAATTGTAATGTATTACTTACTGTTAGTAACTCAGCTTATTGTAGAGTATAGTAAGTATACTGATGATGCTATGTAGTTTATACTTTAGTTGTTTATGTAGTTTATACTTTAGTTTTTTACGTGGTTGTTTAGTAACTGCAGCTACATACTATTAACATTCCTTTCCTTTGTTAATGCTACCCCCTTCCCCCTCCCTTTGATGCTGCTAATCCTGCATAATGCACGGGCATAATATTAATTTGAAACCCCCCCGCCCACCTCCTACGCATTTTCCATATGCTAAATTTCTCTTGATATGCAAATTATTTCGTCAAGGCTCTCTTCTTCCCACCTCCCCCCCTCCAACCCAGCTTAAATATACGCTCCAAGCTTGGTGGTGTTTCATTCTTCACCTGAGGACGGCTGCTTGCATTGTGGCCGAAACGTCGTGATAATTATTTTATTATGTTTTATTTTTATTATTTTATTACTTCTCTTCTACGTGACTTTACCGAAAGAACCAAGAAGATTATATATCCACCAATTTAACACAATACAACCTCAAGTACAACCACAGCAAAAAATATATCCTCATAATTAACAGACTATATTAAAACAACATCACAACCTTCAGCATTCATTAAATATATTTTTTATCAATGACGGCTATGTACAATTTATAATTGATGTAAAGCGCCTTGATAAAGGCGCTATATAAATGTCATTGAGATAAGATATAAAACAGTTAAAAATTAGAAAAAGACAGAACAAACTTACCCCCTCCAGAGATCCTTTTGGCGTTTTTGGGACGTCTTTAATTGGACTGCTTGACGGGGCGCAGTTGTCGCTTGTCTGGTGAAATCTAGCTTAATTTCAGCCGGAGGTCTGCTTCTACATTCAGCGTTGTCCTGTGTGTGGTTTGTAATGGAAATCATAGCAGTGAATTTCGATAAGTTGTACAGAATGGAGTAAAAAATGACAATGGCCCTGTCTGATTCACCTGAAGTCCAGCTGAAGCTGACCGTCACATGAAACTTCGATTGGACGCTCCCCTTCCTTAAGCGGTTTGGCAAAGTGTTCTTCAAGTGAAAACGGGTCTCCGATCCAATTTTCTTTCGTGGCATCTTCAGGGCAGGAGTCACTGAAATCTGCAACCAGGCAATGGCAGTGCTCTTTCATGTCAGCAATCAGGTCCGGGTGCAGTTTCAGTTAATTTTCAACCTTAGAAATGATTGACAATTATCTCTCTCTACTTGCAGAATAATAAACTGCAGTTTGTTTTTCAACAAATTATCTTGTTTTGTCACAAACGTTAAAATGATTTGTTTTCAGGCCTTGTAGACTAGCAATCAGTTGATTAAGACAATCAGAAAATTTATACCGGAGGAATCCGATGAGCTACGAAGCTCTTTTTAAATCCTTTATTAAATCCTTTATATTAAGTTCGCGTGCTTGCTTGCTTGCTTAGGACCGTGCAAATCTTTCGGTCGTTTTTTAACCCACTTCCCGTGATCCAATCGAGCTGACATTTTCCACACAGACTCGTTGTGCCAGACAATTATTGTTCGTGAAAAAAATTCCCAAAATTTTACACTTTTTAGCCAAAAAAAATTTATTTTACATATATTCAAATAGAACGCATTCATGGCTTTGGCTGAACATCACAGTGCAAGAGCCCAGAGCGTAACCCCTCCACAGGCCGTGGTGGAGTAGCGCAGTTGGTAGTGCCCTCGCTTCCCATGCCAAAGGTCGCAGGATCGGTCCCCGCGTCCTCCACAGGCGAATATATTTTCAAATCCTTTATATTAAGTTCGCTTGCTTGCTTAGGACCGTGCAAATCTTTCGCTCGTTTTTTAACCCACTTCCCGTGATCCAATCGAGCTGACATTTTCCACACAGACTCGTTGTGCGTGACAATTAATGTTCGTGAAAAAAATTCCAAAATGTTACACTTTTTAGGACAAAATATTATATTTAATTACCAATTGCTTAATGGTGCAATGCAATCATCTGACCCACAGGTGGCAGCCATCTCAAGCCAGAGGACGAGAGGACTCTAGCCGCCACGCATATAAAGGATTTATAGTGAAAAACTTTGTTTTTACGGGTTATACTTGTATTAAGTTCACTTGCTTGCGTGCTTGCATGCTTGCTTGCTTGCTTACGACCGTGCAAATCTTTCGGTCGTTTTTTAACCCACTTCCCGTGATCCAATCGAGCTGACATTTTGCACACAGACTCGTTGTGCGTGACAATTTATTTTCGTGAAAAAAAATCCAAAATTTTCCACTTTTTAGGTTTTTTTTTTTATAAATCCTTTATATTAAGTTCACTTGCTTGCGCGCTTACGACCGTGCAAATCTTTCGGTCGTTTTTTAACCCACTTCCCGTGATCCAATCGAGCTGACATTTTGCACACAGACTCGTTGTGCGTGACAATTCATTTTCGTGAAAAAAAATCCAAAATTTTCCACTTTTTAGGAAAAAATTAATTTCACTAACACAATCACATATTTTTCCTAAACACAGAAAATTATTCAAGAAAACAACAAAAATGTACAATATAAACAATCATACAAAAACTGAAAACCTTATAATCCTTATATACGACTTTCCTTATATTTAATTTAAAATACCAATGTGATAAAAATGAAACTCTTACTTAAGAAAAACAGAAATGAATAATAAAATAAAACCGATGCCACGCATATAAAGCATTTATAGTGAAAAACTTTGTTTTTACGGGTTAATTTTTAACATGTCCAGTAGGGGCGGGTAAGAACGTTACAAGAACAAACAGTACAAAACACGATAGTATACAGAACCATGTAAACACGTCCACAAAATAGGCAAGCATTTGCAACCACAGCTCATCGGTGAAAACGGTCAGAAAAACACAAACTTAATTTCACTTAAGAAAAATGTGCGTCTCAGAATGGAGTTCAAACAGGCGGGCCAACAACACCTTGCCACTTCAAGTATGCAGAAGACGCTTTTCGTGGTCGGTCCCCATTTCGTTGCACAAAAGAGAAAATAACCGTGAATTTGAGGTGGCCGTGCTTTTACGACATTGACCACATTTATGCTCCCTGAATTAAAATTACCTTGAGGTTGGCAGGCATTGTTTGGTTGCTAGAGCCTCACGATGTATACTGCAGTGTGTGAATTTGGTAGTGGGTGCAACTTCTATTACTTGTGCCAGAACTCCTCCTGACTTGCTAGTCATAACTAGAGCCCCATTAGGTGCCCACACCAATGCATTTTTGCCACTGTAGTCCGTTCTTGTTCATCAGGTTATCCAGTTTCTTGAATATCTCTTCTGATGTTGTACGACTTGACAAAAGCTTCACAAAATAAAAATAAACTTTCTTTAACTTCCATATCTGCTTCAAACTTTACATATGCAAGAATTTCAGCAACAATTTGCCCTCTCATCTGATTGCAATGAAAACTACTTGCTTTTCTCGATGTTTTCAATTCGCTTTTTCTTTTACTTGACAAGTCATATCTAAAATTGTTCTTGACACTGTTGTTCGACAAAGGAACAACGTCCAACTTGCCTTGCAGCGTCCTCTCCAAGAACGGATGAAGCAACACATCTCTTGCAGTTAGAAGCACCGGGGTATCACCTTGTGTGTGTGCATTCCCCATCTGAGCAATCCTTAAAATTACTTCAAGCGACCCAAAGCTCTTGCATTAACACCACTTCGAGTGGTTTTGTTTTCTCACCCGTCTTGGATACTTGCTGAGTTTTTTTAATCAAGAGCTTTATCTTTGGGAGAGTTATGCTTTGTATGAAGAAATTTCTGCTGGAGAAGTGGAAGGTTTTCATGTGGTGGCTTGCAAGGGATTCATAGCTATTACCATTACGAATCAAAGCATAGTTAATAAATGCCAACTCTTGTTAAGATTCATTGTATTCTGGATCGAGTTATTGGCATTCGTTCAGTCGCCGGTAAAGCACGTTTAAAACATCCACATTGGTGTCCCATAAAAAAAATAGAGGGGATTACTTGGGAGAGAAAATTGGACCGAATTACTCACTCTCCCATATTAAAAATGAGCAACCGTCATAAGAACGAGTTCCGTTTCCTCACCACTCCAAGTAATTCTGAATGCCAAACAACTGGCATCATATATTCTGGTAACTTCGCGCATACCCAACTGTTGTAGCAGCAGGACATGTTTCAGAACTGCCAGCGGGCCCTCCTCACTTAATCCAGTGGCATGAGCTGGCACGACTTTCCGGAAAATCAAAGGGTTTTTTAAATCCTTTATATTAAGTTCGCTTGCTTGCTTGCTTGCTTACGACCGTGCAAATCTTTCGGTCGTTTTTTATTTAAATCCTTTATATTAAGTTCGCTTGCTTGCTTGCTTGCGCACTTACGATCGTGCAAATCTTTTGGTCGTTTTTTACCCACTTCCCGTGATCCAATCGAGCTGACATTTTCCACACAGACTCGTTGTGCGTGACAATATAATTTTCGTGAAAAAAATTTTCCAAAATTTTACACTTTTTAGGAACAAAAAATTATATGTAATTACCAATTGCTTAATGGTGCCAAGCAATCATCTGACCCATAGGTGGCAGCCATCTCAAGCCAGAGGACGAGAGGACTCTAGCCGCCACTCATATAAAGGATTTATAGTGAAAAACTTTGTTTTTACGGGTTAATTTTTTGTTTCCGTGTGGTTTCTCTTCAGAGACGTTGCAGTCAGCCACCTCTCCATTAGTATATTACTTGTATTGAACACTACAGGAGCTCAGGCGAAATACAAATCAAATCACCCTCACGCGGTACCTGTGTGTTTCGCTGTGTTTGTCTGTCTCCATGTACAGCACTCGTCTGTCTCTCTGTATGCGGTCAGTCTCCGTGACCAGTATCCGTGTCTGCTGTGTTTTGTCTTGCTGTCTGCCTCCCTGTTTGTCTCTGATTCGTGATTAACCAAAAAGCGGTCAATCTTTACATGAAAAATCAACAAATCTTCAACTTCTGTGTAAAACACGTGCTCAGCAACGTGCCAGGAGCGCTGATAATCTGTCTGCGTGCCACTAGTGCAAGGGTGGGAACGTCCGGTCCACAGACCGTATAAGGCCCGCGAAAAAATTTGGTGTGGCCCTGCCAAGGCAACCGCAGGCGGGACTCGAAATTCAATCAAGCTAGGAGCAAACCTGGAAAAGCAGTTGCGAGTAGCAGCATCATCAATACCAGCTAACATCACACGCCTCACCAAAGAGAAGCAGTTCCAGCCATCACATTAGCTGTGAGTTAATTAAATGTTTGACCAAATATAACAGGCTAATTGTTAAGTTGATAATTTTGTATGGCCCGCGAATGATGTTATAAATATCCAAATGGCCCTTGGCAGAAAAAAGGTTCCCCACCCCTGCACTAGTGGTACACGTGCCACAGTTTGGCAACCCTTGGCCTCGAGTTTCCTGATGGGAGCACACACGGTTCTATTTAATGCAACTTACGTGCACAAACGTTAAGTACAATTTGGATTTGTAAAGCGTCTCTAAGAAAATCCTTCCCCATGTTGCTACAAATGGGGGTTATGCACGTCGAGAGGGTGTAGAAGGCTGCTGATGGTAATTACAAAAAAATATAGAGGGTCATTTTTGAGGACAGCGGGTTAATAGTAAGGGAGAGGGAAGACGAAAGTGTACAACTACAGTCACTGGCGGAGCCAGTGGGGGGGAGGGGGGTGTCACGTGCCCCCCCCCCCCCAATTATCCGATCGAAATCCCTAATTTCGATCAGATCCATTGGGGTTTATTAGTAATAAATTGGCATTTTGCGACCCCCACTGCCACTATGTAGCATATTATATGCCAAGGACTCTATGAGATGATAGGACGATAGTCTGAGTCCATAATTGGCAATAAGTAACGGAAAAGCAGTTATAAGTGACTCACAGAATTGTGCGCAGTTGCGTAAACAGTACACGACTTCCCTGAAGGCAAACACCTTCAGCGAGCGCGATGCCGATCACACATGGGTCGAATTCGACCCTCGATCAATGGCTGCGCCATCGCCGCACATGCATCGAATAAAAAGCAAGGGACAAGTCTTTACTATTGTAGTATTGTAAATAACAGATGAATAAACTCCTTTAAGGCACGCACTGGTTTATTGTCTTTCTTTAGACACAGTCCCTACACACACGGAGGGATATACGGTTCCCTTACTCGTAGCCTAAGGAGGTACAGCCTCCGTACATTGCGGACCTATACACAGGTCTGGCTGCGAGCCTAGGGAGGTACAGCCTCCGAACTGGCGGGAGCTATTCTCAGTCTACCGCTACCCAAGCGTCCTCCGGCTGGGACCTAGGGGAGGCTAGCTTGACCCACCACTGGCTCGGTGGGTCCACTGACCACTGGTCGCGCAGAGCCTTAGCTCTTAGAAGAGCTGCAAGGCTTGGTCCAGGGTCCTAGCTTCTTCAGCCCGGCTTCGGTATTCGTGTGAGGAGAACTCCCACGCGCTCCCCGCACTCGCCCTTTTATACCCGTTTGTAACGGTCTTTATCCAATCCCACGCTCCCTCGTGGAACCCTCTGATTGGTTCTTTACAATCCGTGGTTTCGATCCTCTTTTACCTCATCTGACCCCTGGTCGTTGGTCTGGCGGGAATCTGTGTTTACGATCCGCTCTCACCTCTCCCTGACCCCAGCCGTTGGTCCCAGAGCGGTAACACTGCATTGACCCTCTTGATACATAGTGGCCCCGCAGGTTACCGAATAGAGTGTTTAGCACCTCTACACTAACAACTCCTATCATTTTTCATTGCTGGAGGGGTTGCCCCCCGACCTGAATATTCCTGGTTCCGGAATATTCTGAAGTGAAGGATCGGTGAGAATGGCCATAGATAAAGACGGACGTAATCATTGATTTACACAGCGGTAGGGGCATTATTCACCGTGCAGCCAGCAAGGTGGACGACGTTCCAAGGTGGCAGGTGCAGGGGAAGAGGAGCAGCCTGCCATGGCTCAACGGTGGTTGTAATGACTCAGTGAACGCTAAAACATCCCATTGAGCTGACTGCAAGAGACCATGTGCCAGGAGCAGCACAGGCAGATGAGCAGCGTGGGGGCAGTGAGACGCGGCTGATTGTGGACTGCATTGGAATCCATTGTAGGGTCTCAGATATTGGAGCGATCGGTGAGAAATGTGGTGGCAGCATTGTGGATTATTTTGAGTTTGAAGCCGACTTAATTTACTGATTCCAGGAAATTCTGACATTCACAACATGGCATGTTGTAAACAATAAATGCATGATCGTATTGCCATAGTTCTTGATCTTGGTGGGTTTTAGTTACAATTGTAATGTTTTTATTATTAATCTGTATTAATATCATTAGGACGCTGTCTTTCCGACAGCTCTGTTTCTTCACCTGAGGACGGCTGATTGCGTTGTGGCCGAAACGTCGTGAGAATTATATTTAATTATTTACTATTTTATTATTTCCCTTCTACGTGACTTTACCGAAAGAACCAAGAATATGAATCCCTGCAGTCACGAAAGCTTTAAATCGGCTTTATATCAGTCGAAAAAGTGTCTGTCTCTCTCTCTCCCCGTGGTCGCGTGGACTTTTCTCCGAGCCCTCCAGTTTTTCTCTCCACATTTAGTAAAATGCCTTTAGAGTATTTGGCTGCTATAAATTTCACATGATCAGCCACACTTCGTTGAGCTATCATTTGTGGCGAGGTCGTTTCTGAAAAAGAGCTATATAGCTCAGTAGGCCTTACCTAGTAACATTTCTTTAAAATTATTTAGTTTGTACAGGTATCGGAATGGCTTTTCCCAATAATTTAATAATGTACTGTACTAGGGTGCGTTTCGTACAGTCTTTCCAACTCTACTCCTTACCTAAAAAAATACACCTATATCACTTTTCACAACACAAACATAATAATAAAGAACATACACATTCAAACGATTGAACGATAAATTTAGATTTTTCTAATTTTCTTGCTGTGGATTTCACACCTGATAATTGCTTGTGTTGCAGTCGAAACGTCTTGAGAATTTTTATTGTTTTATATTTATATTATTTTATTATTTCCCTTCTACGTGACTTTACCGAAAGAACCAAGAATATGATTGAACGATAATTCATTTTAAACAAAAATAATGAACCCTTTCAGCCAATTCATCAAAAGATCTGCTTCATGTTGGAATGCCTGGAGAGGCGATGTGGAGGCGTTGCTGCTGTTGCGCTGCAGAGACACCGTGACGCCGTCGCGGATGGATGGCGACGCAGCCCTCCCGTGTGGCTTCTCGTTCAATCTCCTTCTTGTCGTACGGCGGTGGATGTAGATGCAGAGCAACAGCTACAATTTCACATGCAGGTGGTCAAGCCAAGATGATCGTTTCAGGAGCAGCGGAGTGTATCGCTGTTGTGTCTCATTTCGTATTTGTGGATCGGGGCATTGCGTCCTTATACGTTTCACGGTCTCTGTTCTGGATGACCACAGTCGCACATTACTGGAGAGTTTAAAATGTTCCATTCGTGCATCATCAGATATCCACCTCTACCGCCATGGTTTGCGCAGTGGATGTGGGTTAGGGTGGACCATGCACTTCGTGGAAGATCAAACCCCAGGCATCTTCTGCGTTCGGTCTTTCACAAGGTGTTCGTTTGGGAGTTCTCTTGAACTCCTTTCAGTTCTCCAAGATTCATCGGGGTTGAACTCGCGTTGTTGAAGGTTAAGCGCATGGGTCTATACGGGCAACAAATGCAGCTCTCACCCCGGTGCCTCAGCAATGGATTGCCACGAGGTTCAGTACTGGCGCCAACGCTCTTCAGTGTCTCGTTGTTTGATGATCTCGTGGCGAGCGCCGCAGTGAAGTTTCGTTCACGCAGAAATTCGATTTCGTGAATCGAAAAGTGTCCGTAAGCTGTCAATTGCGTGAACGCGACATTTCGTAAAGCGAGCGTTTGCAAATCCAGGGATACCTCCAGAGGTGTGGACTCGAGTCATGTGACTTGGACTCGAGTCAGACTCGAGTCATGAATTTGATGACTTCAGACTCGACTTGGACTTGCATAACAATGACTTTGTCCCACCTCTGAGGTGTGGACTCGAGTCATGTGACTTGGACTCGAGTCAGACTCGAGTCATGAATTTGATGACTTCAGACTCGACTTGGACTTGCATAACAATGACTTTGTCCCACCTCTGGATACCTCTATAATGTTTCAGAGGTTGCAGAGGCAAGGACCCTCCTCCTTCTGGCGCTGCGGGGTTCCAGTTCAAAACAAATTCACGTGATACTGCAACAACTCAACATCACCGATATCTCCATCACATATGCCACAATTGCGAATGCCGTAACGAGGGCTCCATTATGTCTCAGGCCGTGAATGCGGCACGGTTTATTGCCCTACATCTGTGCAAGGATTTGATTTGTACGTGTTATTATTTACGCCACTAATTATTACTAGCAGGAAGCTGCGGAACTTCTGCGGTCGAGGGTGGCGAATATGGACGTTTTATCATAACTCCTCCACCTCACCAATGTCGCGTGACGTCATAACCCTCTCCTCACCACGCCCACGTCTCTTGACGTCATCACTCCCTGTCATACACCTCACCCGTGTCGCGTGACGTCATAACCCTCTCCTCACCACGCCCACGTCTCTTGACGCCATCACTCCCTGTCATACACCTCACCAATGTCGCGTGACGTCATAACCCTCTCCTCACCACGCCCACGTCTCTTGACGTCATCACTCCCTGTCATACACCTCACCCGTGTCGCGTGACGTCATAACCCTCTCCTCACCACGCCCACGTCTCTTGACGTCATCACTCCCTGTCATACACCTCACCCGTGTCGCGTGACGTCATAACCCTCTCCTCACCACGCCCACGTCTCTTGACGTCATCACTCCCTGTCATACACCTCACCCGTGTCGCGTGCCGTCACCTCCTCTCCTCAGCACCCCTGCGTGTGGTGACGTCACTCAATCTCACCAAAGCATCCGCAATCTCGCGTGACGTCCTCACGCCTCTCTGCACCAACTCACCAGTGTCGCTTGAAGTCATCACTCCCGTCTCCTCACCACCTTCTATGTCCCGTGACGTCATACCCCCTTCCTCACAACATCACATCAATGTTTCGTGACGTCAGTACCCCTTTCTCCAAAAGCCCAGTGTCTCTGTGAGGTCATCAGCCCCCCCCTCCACCTCACCAGTGTGGCGTTATAACCCTACATGACTTTACCGAAAGAACCAAAGTGTGGCGTTATAACCCTACATGACTTTACCGAAAGAACCAAAGAGTAAATAAACATCTTAAAGTGAAATAAATATAGACAACACGTTCTACTTAATTAAATAGACTTTTTTCAATAATTTTTTCTCCTACAACATGTGACGTCATATTTGACAACACGTTCTACTTAATTAAATATACTTTTTCATAATTTTTTTCTCCTACAACATGTGACGTCATATTTGACAACACGTTCTACTTAATTAAATAGACTTTTTTCAATAATTTTTTCTCCTACAACATGTGACGTCATATTTGAGAGGGGGGTCCTGACTTTTTGTGACGACCGGGGGGGGGGTCAAAAATCGTCCCAAATCGCGTGACATCATTTATGGACGGCCCCTTGTTAATAATCATGAACGGCTGACCTCACTCCATAGTGGGTACCCCCCGCGTCATAACGATGACGTAACTCCACAAGCAGAAAGGTGGAGCGGAGACTTACATTTGTTTAGGTATAATTGCTTGCACTTTGCCACTATTATAAAGTAATCTACACGTCACCTGATGTAGCGTGCCAAAAACGTCTGTGTGTGTCTTCTGTGCGTCACGTCATAAATGCGTCGCTGCAGGAAGTTGGAGCGATTATTTCTGCTTTTGTAATGCCAATTCACCCATCTTTATACAGAGTTAACCATTACATCACGGGTGTCCAACTTTTTGCAAAGAGGGCCAAATTTGATCAAGTGAAGATGCCCGGGGCAAATAGTTCCTTCTGAAATTTTTTTAACCACAAAAGTTACGTGAAAATACACACTGTTATAAAAAAAATTCATTGTCACAATTACCTTTATTTTTCAAATGACAATGTAACCAAATATAAGCTACTCAGGCAGACGTGAACAACTCTAAAAACACAATTCTGCCTTTCATTCAGTCAGATAACATTGAACAAACTGTATAGAATACCTTAAATTTCCATGAGTTAAATATCTTTGCCTCATGAACATTTTAAACAGGAGTTATAAGTAATGCAAAGTGGTCTGTTATCATTAAACTTTAAAACAAGTGAATTTTGCCCTTGTCTTTTACAAGATCTTTCAGAAAGCAATAGTTTGTGTCACATCTACAGGTACATAACATCAACAGTTATAACCAAATCTTATTCAAGAGTTTAATAAAACAAGTGCCATAAGTCCAAGTGCATTAGTGTGCTTTAGGCTTTTCACTGTTAATAGTGACAGATGTTACCGTTCAAAACACTCAATTTCAGATTGATCAAGGAACAGATAACTTGCTGACACTAATGAGAAGGGTGATACTGAGATCTAGATTTCAGTAAAGAGACCAGGTCTGGCTTGAGGGCAGTGGTTGAGATGCGTAAAATGTCACGCAAGTGGGAGTCACTCATCCTTGACCTCAATCGGTTCTTGTTTAAGTTCATGACTGAGAATGTTTGCTCACACAAATATGTGGAGCCGAATAAGCTCAGCATTTTCTTAGCGAATGACCGCATTTCTGGAAACCTGCTTTTGTCCAGCTGCCGGTAAAAGTCAACAAGAGAACACTGCTGGTGTTTTCCGCGGCACTCATCGTCACACTGCAGCTCAATGAGCTCCAGCTGCAGCTGTGGAGGAGCATCATCAGGGTCCACGGAGAAGGGAGAAGAGAAAAGCAACATGTCCTTTTCAATAACTGCAAAGTCCCGAAAGCGTTTGTTAAATTCCACAGAAAGAGATGCGATAGCTGTTGCATAACTCTTCATTTGCGCACCGATGTTGTCCTGTGGGAAACTGTCAATGACCTCTTTCAAAGCTGGGAAGTGCGCAGTGCAGGGCTCTGTTTGGGACAAGTGTCTTTGGAAAAGTTGCAGTTTGGTTCCAAAGGCCTTGATGTGAGCGTATAGCTGGCTCACCACTGCATCTTTTCCTTGAAGATTAACATTCAGCGCATTCAGATGCTTCGTTATGTCAGCCAGATTTGCCAGCCATACAGGATCGGACAGTTCTTCCATTGGTTGTCCCTTCTCACCCAAAAAATGTCCAATTTCCTCTTTGAGAGAGAAAAATCGCTGCAGTGCGGACCCCCGACTTAGCCACCTCACATCGTTGTGATATATTACGTCACCGTATTCAGCCTGGATGTCACGCAAGAACTGCTGAAACTGTCGGTGGTATAGAGCTTTAGAGCGAATAGAATTGATTGCCTTTGCCACTGGTTTCATAACATCGTCAAATTTGAGATGTTTGGCGCAGAGAGCCTGCTGGTGAATGATACAGTGAAGTTTAATAGCGTTGCCTGCTTCTTCGCTGACTTTATTGCAGATCAGTGTGGACAATCCACTTCGCTCACCAGCCATGGCAGGTGCACCATCGGTAATGATCCCAGAAACTTTACTCCATGGTAGTTTCATATCATCAACAGCTTCACAAACAGAAACGAATAAATCTGTTCCTCTGGTTTGCCCTTTAAGGCTTTTGAGGTCAAGCAGCTCCTCTGTCACGTTCATGTTGTCATCAACTCCTCTTAAAAAATAAGTAGTTGTGCAGTGTCAGATGCATCGGTGCTTTCATCGCAGGCTAATGAGAAATAATCAAAAGCCACTCCCCTGTCCCCAGTTGTCTCTGAATATCTGACGATATGTCCTCAACTCTCCGTGCCACAGTGTTGCGTGCCAGGCAAACATTCATAAATTCTTGCTTCTTCTCGGGGCAAATGTTCTCCACCATTTTCATGACACAGTCTTTGATAAACGCACCTTCAGTAAAAGGTTTGCCATGTTTAGCTATTAACATGGCCACTTCGTAGCTGGCTTTGGTGATGTTTTCCTTTGACTCACAGGCCCGCGTGAAGAATCGCTGTTGCGATGCCAGAGCAGCGGAGTTGCTTCACTTTTTCAGCGCGGTCACTCCCTGTTAGCTTGTCGTATGTTGTAGCATGTTTAGTCTCGTAGTGTCTCTTTACGTTGAAATCCTTAAACAAGGCAACCGTCTCTTTACAAATTAGACAAACACAATTGCCTCGATTTTCAGTGAAGAAGTATTGTAATTCCCACCGCTCCTGAAAGCGGCGGCCCTCACTGTCAACTTTTCTCTTTTTTTTTGCAGTCGCCATGGCAGAAAATTCGAGAAGGGTTCGCGGCACAGATGCAGAGCCAGATAGCATTAGAATGGTGCTGCCACCGTGTGCTGAAAGGAGGAATTACATCTTTAAACGTTTATGATTTATTTATTCTGACAAAGCTAGCGAGCCATAAATAACAAATTATAATACCGAAGCTGCGGGCCGTATGAAATCTGACCGCGGGCCGTACTTTGGACATGCCTGCATTACATTAATACAACGTCACATCGCACTGCCTTTCCTGGCTTCGTTCCTTCTTCGTCACGTCTCACAAAAGGTAGGTCAACTTTACGCTTCCAAATTATGCTGAAGTCAAGTTTGTATGTTAAATCAACATTTGTCAGCTGCTTTGCGGCCATTGACTCCAATTACAATTGCCTGCAACTCCGGCCAGCCAAAGCGGATAACGACGTCTCAGAGCAGTGCACCTAAAGTCTTTGAGTGTCTGTCTAATACAGTGGCACAGCGGCATTGCGCCAGCTGTTTCATCACATTGTTGCGTGCAACAATCTGCCATCACTGCAGTGCTGTAGTCTAATGCTGTGAGGTGATATTGGTAAAAAGACAAAATAATTTTTTAAATAATGGTTTTCTGTATCGACACAAGCACTGCTTCCCACCTATGTTCCGTTTGTAATTGATAAAAGCTACTATACTGCCTCTACTTGATTACTGTGACATCGTGTATAAATCAGCCCAAAGTACTGTACTGAAGAATCTTGACTCAATTTATCACTCGCCTTAACATTTGCATTGAACTGCCCATGTGATCTCTACGTTGGGCCAACTTAACATCTCTTAATGTTAAACGGCTTGTGAACCAGATCTTATTTATTCACGATGCACTTACAAAAAAATCTGTAGACTACCTGCTGGATCTCCTCTGTTTCAAAGAATAAATTTGACCTAAGGTCTTCGCTCATTACCAGCTTCACCTTCCTATTGCTGTACAAATACTGGAGAAGGCTTTTGCTATTGATGCCCCAAGGGTCTGGAATTCTATTGCCAATAAACTGCAACTTGAATCACTACCGATGAGATCTTCACTCAAAACTGCTCTAGAGGAGTTGTACACCCCTAGCTGCCACTACTATTCAGTGGCCTAAAATAAAATAAAATGTTTCACTCCGGATGACCGCTGCAAAGTATTATTTGTGTTTTGCTTTATTGTGCTGATTTAAAGGTGCATTGAAAAAACTGATATTCCGACTGATGCTCCTGATGTTGTGGAGTGACTCATGCAGCCAGCTATGGCTGCAGGGTTTGGTGGTACATGTTTTTATGTTGTTTATTGTTAAAATTCGGTCAAAGTTCCTATGATCACTGTTACATTGCTTTTATGGCTTTATTTTGGTGATTTCGAAAAGTTTTTGGTTTGGCCATGTTTGTTTGTTGTAGTACAGAGTTAGACTGATAGCCTCAATCTAAGTTGTCTTGTGGTTGTTGTTGTTGTTTGATTTGCATACCACTGGGATTTTTGCACACAGCGTTGGTGTACAGTGTTTTTTTCTGGAAATTTTGCTGATTTTTTTCCTGGATTTTCAGTTTGCACATAGTCACATTAAGATATTTTCTTGTTCATGTTTTGTTTTTTTTTGTTGCGGTTGCACCCGATTCAAGAGCCGAATGCTCACAGGGCTATACCTAATACATTAACTTGAAACTTGAGTGTTTTATGCCTTTCTTTTGTGCTACATTAACTCACATTAATACAGTGCTACAGTTACATACGGTATGGTGTTTTATTAATTTTTTTGCCAATATTCCCTGCCATTATATTCAGCTAATACCTACTATAATCACCAAGGAATGTCCTTAACGCACGTGACGTCACTCCACAGCGACCATCCCCCCTCATAAATATGCATGAGCAGTGACGTCCTCCAAATGGACACCCCCCACCCCTCATTCATAATCATAAGCAGGCGACATCACTCAATATGGAGTACTCCCCCGCCCTCACTAATAATCATGAACAGGTGACGTCCACCAAATGAACACCCCACCGCCATTAATAATAATTAGCGGGTGACGTCACTCCACATGGTGGGGCGAGGCGCCTCCTCCCCCCTCTTCAGCGTCAACTTACAACCCTCACTACAAAGACAAAACCCTCACCTTACGCGATTTCCATCACGCTGTTGAGACATCGAATAATGATGAACAAGGATTATAACCTTAAAATGAAATAGGCCTGTGTCACCGCGCCCTTACAAAGTGCACACGCGTTAATGCAACGAATATCACGTCGCGGTCTGCTTTTCGCTTGCACGTTTCAGATTTACTGCAATAAACCCGTCCTTGGACGGGCAAAAGGCTAGTTTTATAGAGATGTTTATCCCATTTGGCAAGGAGCTTTGCGTGTTTTGTGTGAATAACGTTTGTTTTCACATTCCCGCTCTGCAATCTCTGAGGTTTGGCCCTGCATGTGCTCAACAACCGTGATAGAAGACAAGTTATACACACACATAAAACAAAGACAAAGATCCACCGTATAGCATTAACATACTCTTGGGGCAAGTGCTTTTAGCGAGCACCTATGAAGGCCGGCACGGCACACGAAGGGGTGGTTGGCCAGCACCAGGCCAAGCCGCCTTTGTCTCCCAGTGGCGATGTTTACACATAATACTAGTTACTCGTTTGAGGCTGAATCGACCTAGGGGAGGCCCAGGACCGGTTCAGATAAAATCGTCACTGGTGTTGGCCGCGAGAGGGAACCGAACTCGGGTCGCAAAATCACTGAATTTAACACGCACTTCAACACCAAGCATACGTATATGCATTCCTAAATTAATGATATTCATCTATTAAGCTAACGAGTTCATGTTTAAGTATTCTACGTATGCTGTCTTTCCTTACGATTCAGGCGTTATTCTTGATTAGTTTTCTTAGATTTTTATGGGGGGGGAGGGCGAAACATCAAACCACAGTCTTGAGAAGTGCCTCAGTGCAAAACTAACATTCTTTACAGGAGATTGCATTTGTAAGCATTGAATATTTCTTAGCGAGGGTTTATAGAAATGTAATGATCACCAATGATATCACATTTTCTACAAGTTGCCCCCTTAAACCACAGGCGCAGTGTCGCTTCACTCTCGTACCAGTTATTTCGCAATACTCTACATCCTTTCCATGAAAATTCGGTTGGAAAAAAATAAATTCCTCTACATTTTATGCTGATGTGCAACAGAAATCTTTGCCTAAATGTTACAATATTCCACAAAGTGTGATAGGCCATGACAAAAATGTGAAGTTTATAAAAATGCATAAATGTACGTTAATTTTTAAAGTGGAATTCAGTTGGGCAGAATAATGAAATAGTTAATTTCAGCTGCTGAAATGTATCTAAAACTCCCACTTTAAAGCTCACTCATTTCCTCTTATGGGAATGCCTTTAATTTGTTAGCAGCTGTTAGAAAGATTTCAAGTGTGAAGCTGCGAGACTTCAATGTTAGGCTTAAATAAATTCTCCAAATTGAATATAAAGTCTCCACTGGCTGAGGCCTAATTAAAATAATTAACATCCAACATATCGCTGGGACTAATTTGCCTCCCCGAACACATTACACCTGACGGGGTTATTTAGCTCCGTATTCCAAAGGATTGAACTTAATCCATACTGACACATCATTTTCACAGCAAACCCGATGAGACTAAAAATTAAAACAGAATAAAAGATGTGTTTATAAGCTTTAAATTCTTGCATTTATCCCCCGCTGGCATGGGCCCTACTTACTGGCGTACAACTGAACAATTGTCAGCATGAAGCCCATTTGTCTAACTTTTACAAAGCATTTAAAATTAATTAATTATATACATTTCTTATTAGTGCCATAATAACAGCGAGCATGCCATTTTGCTTAGACTCCTGTCACGTGTGGAGATTTAAGTTGCAGTTAATGACCAACATCTGTTTCTTCACATGTTTAAACAATTATTATCTTTAGCAGAATTAAAAATAAATTTGCCTTGATAAATTGATATCTTTTTCGAGAGCATTACATTTCAGTACTGGAAATGTGCACCTTGATCATGACAGTATTTAGCGATGTATATTGTTATGGTTAGAGTAATTTCTTGCATCACAATGTAATTTGGCCACCGATGATAATAATAAGAACAAAAACCTCCATCGGCGGCCACACCACTAATTCATAGCAGAATTTAAGATCAGAGTGCTTTCAAATAACGTTGGAAAGCCTCACCGAGTCTTGTGCCTCGTTTTCAGAAGGGTCCTGCCAGGCTTTCACAGTAGCGGGGAACATGACCCGTGGTGTATAATGCCCACTGAGACATTTGCGGATATTTTTTTTTTAAGTTTTGGCAAATTTGGACCATGACGTTGGTTAGACCCGTTGGCAAACCCCGCGGGACCCCTAATGTACAGTTACAGCGGTAGAGGAGGTGGTGGGCGTTAATAACAATTATTAGTGGTGCAGGAGTCGAACTGTGAACCTCGACAACAGGGAAATGCGCTGCCTCTGGGCTACGTGCGTGTGGCGCCTGTGTTACGTTCTGATCACATTCTATTTGCTTCTGCCAGCATGTACGTTTGCAATTACCGTACAAAATGTGTGGAGTATTTCAACCTAAAACTAGGACCAATCGGCAATGATTAAAATGTGAAACACGAAGCAACGTGTGACAATATTTGGTATTGTTTTGAATTCGACAATATATAAATACCAAGTACAGTCTGTTCTCCTATAACACCGCGTGTTGTTTTCATAACGCGAATTGGATATAACGTGATGAATGTATTAGGGAACACTTTTTATAACGCGGATGCGAATTGGATATAACGTGACTGAGTGAACAGAGCTACGTCGCGCGAGTAGAGATAAGCGGTTGTATGGCTTCCTTGGTTGACTACGGATGCTGCTGGATGCTTCTAGGTGCTACCCACGCGCCTCAGTCTTTGTTCGGCCTGCGTATGCATATCACGTGTTATCGCGGACTGTGCTTTACCCTATATTATAATATATTATAAGGCAATGTTTCCATAACGCGGTGTTCTTCAGGAACGTAACTACCGTGTTATAGGAGAACAGACTGTACTATTATAATGAACATGACAACCACGGGCTGTATTTTATAACTGCATTTCAAGACGTTCTCCAAAATGTTATCAACACAAGCAGCAGTAGCAATATCGTGATAATGGTGACAATAATCTTCATCAGTAACAGCAGAACTAACATGAGCAACAGTAAAATTATCACTTTCGGCATCATTATTTTAGCAACTTCATCATCACCATCACGAACATCGTGGATCACGTTACATAGAATGGATCAATTTGGTTTTGGCAGGACATTTGGGGGCCACAGAAATGACGTCCTGCTTCAACACTAAATTACGTGTCACAGAAAAAGTAATTTGCGCCGTTGTGGAGAAAATGAGTGACCAAATAAATAAGCAGACAATACGCCTGGTTCACAAATCTGTCCATACAAATATATCTGTAGTATTGTTGCTTATTTTGTTACTTATATTCTCCACGACACTCGCCGTGACTGTTACTCTGCTACCGTCGGCCCCACAACGCATCGCTGCTCGATTTCCCCCGAGGTCGGCCTCCACACCCGGGTGCCGCGGTGACGAGATGTTAACTGCTTCGCTTAGTATGCAGGAGGTCGTGGGTTCGATCCCGACCCTGATGCCTGTATAGTTTGTGTATTCTCCCCGTGGTTGCGTCGATTTTTCTCTGGGTACAGCGGGTTTTTTTCCACTTCGTTGAGCTATCATTTGTGACAGGCAGGTCGCTTCTAAAAAATAGCTAGATAGCAGCTCAGTGGGCCTTACCTGGTAAAATAAAAAAAAGTTAATAGTTTTAATAGTTTCATCCCTGTGCACTTCTGTCTCTTCTTCTCCTGGGCATCACTCTCGTCCCGTGCGGTGTGTGTTCTTCTGAGGCGCCCCGTGCGGATAGCTGAGTTTTGCTTGGATACTGATGAAACATATATTCCAGTTGGTGGGCTGTCATTGCTCGCTGTTGCATGCATTTATTAACATAGTGAACACATAATAAACTAAACATCAGTGGTCAATGCTTTCCAGTTACCAGTCTACAAAATGTTGCTTTAGTCAATAGTTTCTGCGTAAAATTAGACGGGCGTTTTCTTTACAGCTTTCACGAATCATCAAACATTTGCATCATACCCAAAGAGTTCTGGAAATGCCATACTTACGGTTTAACTATCCTTCCATGAAGATCAACAACAACAGCCGCCATTCGCTGCTAAGTGGCGGTGACGTCATCACAGCGCTTGTGCCAGACTAGGTGCACTTTGAGGTCATGTGAAGTGTCAAACGCTGGCTGACAGGACACGGGACAAAACCACGTGCCATGAGCTGACTGGCAGACGCACCACCTGTGCTCCCTACCGTTCCAATATTTTAGCCACCCGGTGTTCCGCTCATTGTTATGATCGTCGCTCCTCTGCGCTCCATTGTTGTTGGAGGGCGACTGTAGTAGCATTCTTCACGAGCATCCTCCATAGAGGCAGATCTTGACACCGCAAGTACCAGTCTTCGGCAGGTTCACTCAGCTCCACATCCTCCTGTACTGCATCAGTCCATCTCTTCTCGAGCCCGTGCCACGCCCGTTTAGTCCCCTCTATGCGGCTAAACAGAAGCTGCTTGGGCATTCAGTTGCTGGGCATGCGGACTGCATGACCAAGTCAATGCAGCCTTATTTGCCGGAGGAGCTCACTGATGGGAATGTGTCCAAATCTTTCAAAGATTTGTGAGCTCCTCACACAATCCAGCTTAGGCAAACCCAGGATGGTTCGTAGGTAGGCAAGCCTGAATGTTTCAAACCAGCGCAGATGTTCCATTGGAACGGTCCACGTTCTGCAAGCAAAGTGAAGGGAGGACATGACCAGGTAGTTTCCACACATCGTTACGCAGCTGATGAAAAGATAATGCCGCTTTACTGATTCGGAGTGAGACCTCCGCTGCAAAAATCGAAGCAGGTCATATGCAGATTACCTAGGTACGGGACCAGCTAGTTTTGCCTCAGGCTTGTTCCATCTGGGCCGGCCCTCTAGCTGCTACCGTAGGCGCACACCAGATTCAACATCCCTGGTGAGTCGGTGCAGTCAGCAGCTGACAACACACCAGGCTCAACATCCCTGGTGAGTCGCTACAGTCAGCAGCTGACAACACACCAGGCTCAACATCCCTGGTGAGTCGCTACAGTCAGCAGCTGCCAACGCACCAGGCTCAACATCCCTGGTGAGTCGGCACAGTCAGCAGCTGCCCACGCCGAACCCCGGACGGCGTTCACTAACCCGGAAAACTCAGCTTGTCTGAGCCTGGGCATGTGGAACCCCTGGTGGAGGATATTCCACCAAAAGGGTCTTTGGACCTTCCACTTGCACCCAGGACCATCTCCAGTCGTCTTGACTACATCTTGCCACTGGGTACAGATGGGGCTGGTCGAGAGAGTGAGGTTGATGCTGTGCAAATCACCCTCACTTAAATCCAAGTTCTCTGCACAAGTCATGGCACCTTTTACCAGCGCCATTATCCAAGTACTGTGGCGATGGGTGAGCTACGAAGCAGCAGGTACGGATATGCTGGAAGCTGTAGCCGCAAACCTGCACGCAGGCGGCTTAGGATATTGGTCGTTCCCTCACTGGACCGAAGCAGCAGTGAGGTCCGGCAGCACCCTGAGTTACTGAGCAGCCCTATTCAGGATCACACTGCTCACCTCCCGAGTGAGGAAAGGGCTAGAACAGGTACCCTAAACATTGCCTGCTTCAAAACATCCTGACCAGCCTACTGCAGCTGGCAGGATTCCATACTTGCGGTCGAAAAACAAATAAAATGAAAAAGACCAAAGTGACGCCACTCACTGTTAGCACCTGGAATATGCGTATTTTGATGGACACATCTGGATCAAAAAGACCTGAGAGACGCACTGCCCTCGTGAGCAGAGAGCTAGCCAGATATAATGTGGGTGTTGCCACCCTTAGTGAGACCCGACTGGCCAATACTGGACAGGTGACTGAAGTGGGTCCAGGTTACACATTCTTCCAGAGCGGAAGAGGCCAGGAGGAGAGATGTGAAGCTGGTGTTGGTTTTGCAGTAAAAAACCACCTGGTCAACCAACTGGCAAGCAAACCCAAGGGTATAAACGACCGTTTAATGACCTTAAAGCTCCACCTATTGGGTAAAAAGGAGGCCACCATCATCAGTGCCTATGCCCCTACCATGACCAACTCTGACGAAATCCAAACCAAGTTTTATAATGACCTGGAAGTCATTATTCCTGCCACAGCCAGCTCTGACAAACTCCTAATACTTAGTGACTTCAATGCCAGAGTTGGAAGTGACCATCAATCATGGAATGGAGTCATAGGTGCACATGGCATTGGAAAATGTAACAGCAACAGCCTTCTGCTGCTGAAAACATGCTCTGAATTTGACCTGCTCATCACCAACATGATATTTCAACTACCAAAGCGCAAGAAAACTTCATGGATGCATCTTCGTTCACACCAATGGCACTTGATTGACTACGTCATCATGAGGAGGAGCAACCGGCATGATGTCAGGGTGACCAAGGAAATGTGTGGTGCTGAATGTTGGACTGACCATCGTCTCATCATCTCCAAACTTAACATTCGGATTAAGCCTCCCAGATGCCCACAAGGAAAAAGACGTGTCAAGCGTCTTAACATCACTCGCCTACAACAGGAACACACCAGACTGGCCTTTGTTGAGGCTCTAGACCAGGGGTCCTCAAACTTTTTAAACAGGGGGCCAGTTCACTGTCCCTCAGACCGTTGGAGGGCCGGACTATAGTTAAAATAAACTATGAACAAATTGCTATGCACACTGCATATATCTTATTTTGAAGTGAAGAAACAAAACGGGAACAAATACAATATTTAAAATGAAGAACAAGTAAAGTTAAATCAACAAACTTGCCAGTATTTCAATGGGAACTATGGGCCTGCTTTTGTCTAATGAGATGGTCAATGTCCGGTTCCATATTTGTCACTGCTAGTCGTAACAAGTGATGCAAGTGTGCATCCATTAGTCTAGATCTGGTTAGAGATTTCAAATGTTTCATTCTGGAAAAAGTCTGTTCACAGACATAAGTGCTGCCAAAGATGGTTGCCATTTTGAGTGCATGGTTCCTGAGATGAGGATATGTCTCAGAGGGGAGAGATGCATAGAAATTATGAAGGCTGCTTGACTTGAATGCGTCTTTCAGAGAGTCACAATTCTGCAGTTCAGCCAGTTCTATTTGGTAAATTGTATCCACATTTTCAATGTCAATAGAAAATTGGTTACGGAAAAGCTGTATGTCCTGTTCATGGAGATGAAGCTCTTTAAATCTAAATTGGAACTCCTTTGGCAATTTTTCCAGTGAATCCACACATGTTTTGTTTGGGAATGCAACCAATGGTTTTTTCTGATAACAGATTTTGAGTTGTGGGGAGATGGCAGAAGTTTTCCTCCTTCACTTGTTTGATGAGGAGGCCTAATTTTACTTCAAATGCTTTGACATGTGATTGCATATCACAAATTAGCTTCCCCTTTCCTTGAAGTTGCACATTGAAACTGTTGAGTAGCTCTGTTACATCTGTCAGAAAGGCAAGGTGCCATTTCCATTTTTGCATCCTTGAGCTCTGGTACTTCTTTGTTTTTGAAAGCAGAAAAGCTGTAATCTGTGGAAGTAAGTCATAGAAACGTTTAAAAACTCTCCCTCGACTCAGCCAACGGACTTCTGTGTGGTACAGAACATCTTCATAGTCAACATTTAGCTCAGACAGAAATTCCTGAAATTGTCTGTGGTTTAGTACATGAGCTCTAATGAAGTTAACACAAGATACCACAATTTTCATAACAAAGTTCCATTTCGATTTAAAGCTTTCGTGACTGCAGGGATTCATCTTCTTGGTTCTTTCGGTAAAGTCACGTAGAAGGGAAGTAATAAAATAATAAAAATAAAACATAATAAAACAATTCTCACGACGTTTCGGCCACAACGCAAGCAGCCGTCCTCACCTGAGGACGGCTGCTTGCGTTGTGGCCGAAACGTCGTGAGAATTGTTTTATTATGTTTTATTTTTATTATTTTATTACTTCCCTTCTACGTGACTTTACCGAAAGAACCAAGAAGATGAACAGAGTTCCACTTCAGTGATTTACTACACAGCGCTTGTTTGTGGATGAGGCAGTGTATGTAAATGTTGTGGCTTCAACACACCGGTGGGCTAAAGCAGTGAACTATTTGTCTTTGTCAACGTGACACTTTTTTACTGATTGGCCGTGTCGGGTGGTGGAGGGTTACGACACATTTATAAATAAACGCGATCTAAACCCAAAAACGTTGATTATGGAGAATGGTTATGTTTGTCCATCTCTTGGTTAATGCGAGCAATTACTCCTTTCTTAGACCCCAACATGCTAGGAGCACCATCAGTTGTCACACTGGCTAGTTTAGCCCAGTTCAGCTCCAAACCATTCACAGTTTGGCAAACCTTTTCATAGATATCCTCTCCTGTAGTTGTTCCTTTGATGCTTTGCAGTGCAGCAAGCTCTTCTGTGACTTCGAAATAGTCATTCGTCCCACGAATAAAAATTAGAAGTTGTGCAGAATCACGAACATCATTGCTTTCGTCGAGTGCCAAGGAAAAATAGGAAAGTTTTTTTGTGGAGTTTTGCAAATGCTGATGGAAATTGTCTCCCATTTCTTCAATCCTCCGTGTAATTGTAGGTCCTGAAAGACTCACTGTACTAAATAAATCGGCCTTCTCTGGACACATCTCTTTGGCAACAGAAAGAAGGCATTCTTTAACAAATTCTCCCTCAACGAATGGTCTGCCAGTGCACACTATTAGCTTGGCAACTTGAAAACTTGCTCGCAGTGATGAAATATTTAGCTGCTTCTGCTTCACAAAAGTATTTTGCTGAGTTGTTAATGTATTTTTCAGTTTTAATATTTTATCTTTTCTCACTTCTCCGACCAAACAATCATATTTATCTTCATGTTGAGTTTCATAGTGTCGACGTAAATTGTATTCTTTGAACACAGACACTATATTCTGGCATATCAGACACACAGCTCTTTCCTTGTACTGCATGAAAAAGTAATCATAAGTCCACTGTTTTTGAATATCCTACACTCCGAGTCAATTTTTCTCTTTCTTGACATCATTGTTTCCTAGGGAGTCAAAATTGCTATTAGTAAAATACCAATATATATACAGCGCTACAAAAACAATATACCAGCAATAACTTTGCCCACACAGAGACATACAGACTGCACTGCCCATCAATGCAGTCTGATTGGGGGAACTCCGCTTTTACCCCAGGCTCACACTGGTGCGGGTGCCATTAAAAAGTTAATTACACCTGCAGTTTTGTTCACAGATCGCAGTGCGATCTGCGAACTCGCATAGGAATCTGATCGCATGGGGGAGAAGACCCATGCGATCCGATTCCACTGCAGGAAAAAAGAAGGCACATGTGCCTTTTTTCTTCCGAATCTAATGCAAGTTCAGCCATACAAGCATATGGCTGAACTCGCACTGCTCAGAGATCGCAACAGTATGAACCGGGGCTTACACAACATACAACATATAACCTCATATAATGAATAGCAATCAGAATATAAATGCACTTACTGTCATTTAAATTGGGTTTCCTACTCCTCGGCTGTCTGTCACTGACCAGCACGGGAAAACAGCAGGCAGCCCCTCCAGAGATCAGAGATCACTCTGTTATTACCCCTCTATCATTTACTCAGCACACAGGAATATCACTGGGAGTGGAGCCGAGGGGCAAGTGAGGGAGCTGAGGGAGGGAGAGCCAGTCAAGCGCAGCCAGGGGAGGGCTGGCAGCCTTAGGCCTGGGGGCAAGTCCAGTCAATTGGCCCATTGAACCATTCACCAGCGCAGCCCAATGAGTGCCCACCGCCGCAGCTCAATCATTGCCCACCGCGCAGCTCAATCAGTGCTCACCAGCGCAGCCAAATCAGTGCTCGCCACCGCAGCCCAATCAGTGCCCACCACCGCAGCCCAATGAGTGCTCA
>NW_024705192.1:0-17927 GCF_018977255.1 Callorhinchus milii
ATTTTCTTTCCCAAGAAAGTATCAATACTTTTATTCAAGATATTTATGCTTGCATTTTTAAAAGTATATTTATACAGTATATGTCAGAAGCTGGGTGTACCTGCCTAAACCCCATATTCACGAGGAGACACTAAAACACATGTATGTTAAACTTCCTTCGCACCGTACGTAGCCAATCGCGCTAACCGGATTAGCTGCTAGAAACCTACTGGCAATGAAGGGACATTCACTTGTAGATAACAGCTTCACTATCCTGTAGGTAGGCACCTCAAAGAGAATCAATCTCTACAAAAACTAGGAACAGGGCCGCACAGAGGTCGGCGGAGGGGTCGGGCAGAATGCCATATGGGGCACCCTAATGGCACCATCCACAGGGTCAGTATTGAGGCCCTCCTTATTTGCAAGGCCCTAAGCAAATTGCCCCTTTCCCACTTCCTCTGGGCGGCCCTGCCCATCAACGCCAAGGTCAAGTTGCTGATTTTTACATGCGTGTTTGTGCCACCACAATACATCGAACACAGATGCAGCAATCGTCTTTGTTCAAGCCACCGAACAAGGACGGTCACTGCTTCGCGCGCTTTCAGATGCGCTTCTGTGGCCGTCTGGAGCGCTCTTCCTTCCGATCATAGAAAGCCACTGGAGCTATGCAATTTTAAATCTAAATTAAAACTATTTTCTTTAGAACTCCTTTTGGTTTAGTTTGTTGTCTTTGCCTCCGATGAGCACAGTTGGCTACGTATGGTGCGAAAGAAGTTCAACATACATGCATACATCCAGCCAGGAATGTAATGGAACGGTTCTGTAGAAACCATTGTGGAATTAGCCCATTTGTGAGGCCTGATTTACATTTACATGCCATCCAATCAATCCGCCCTGATCATCGCTGGATGGTGGAGTGCAATGGTTCTTATAACCTGGGTGCACGCCCCCCTGCGAGGTGTAGACAACCATGGGGGTGCGAGACACGGACGTTTTTTTTTTAGAAGGTAAATCATCGAAACACAAATTAACCACGGGCACGTAAGTTACAACTACTTTGTTTCATCAAACCTCTGTAATTGATAACATTATGGATTTTTTTTTTTACGATTGAGAACCCACTTCTTTCTGGGCGGCCCTGCCCATCAACGCCAAGGTCAAGTTTCTGATTTTTACATGCGTGTTTGCGCCAACACAATACATCGAACAAAGATGCAGCGATCGTCTTTGTTCAAGCCACCGAACAAAGACGGCCACTGCGTCGCGCGCTTTCAGATGCGCTTCTGCGGCCGTCTGGAGCGCTCTCCTTCCGATAACAGAAAGCCACTGGAGCTATGCAATTTTATATCTAAATTGAAAACTATGCCGCGGTAAAGGTTAAGAACCACTGGTGTAGTGAATGTGCGATTACACACGCCCTCGATGGTGATTGTTGTCTCTGTTTTCTTGTCGGAGTCTGCCGTGTTTGTCTCCACGATTTGCTTGATAATCTCGGCATCGCTGGTCGCCTGCTTCACTGTGAAAGCAACCACATTGCAGTGGAGTGAACACACCTGCCCGATGCACACATTGCTCACCACATCTCAGACGAAACTATCCCTTACTTCATTGGCACAGAGTGCACTTCTTCTACACTCACGCACAATAAAGCCATAGGGGGGCACTCACACTTTACCCCAGTGCAGCCCATTGTACCACCAGGTTGACAGAGGCTATAGTGAATTAATACATGTTTAAGTCACCTGGACTAGGAATTGAACCCAGATTATGTATACACTGATGTGGTGCATTAACCTACATGTGCGAACATAATAAGAGTCTTACTCATGTGCATTTAGGTAGTATGCCCACAAGCAAAATTGTACAAATCTGTACAGCTATCAATTGTACAGATTTTAGGTTGGCTGAATTGAGTACAGCACTGGGACCATGTATGCATGTGCTTGTAGTTAGCTTTGTCAAGCTTCACAAATGCCATAATGATAATGAATGCAATGTATGCATCTACCTATACAAATATTAATTTATATCTCATGTGGCTCTGAAAGGCCAAGGTAGGTAGACACAACATGTCGGGAGGAAACATGGGCCACGAGAATTCCATCTTCTTGGTTCTTTCGGTAAAGTCACGTAGAAGGGTTAGTATAAAAATAATAAAAAAAAACATAATAAAACAATTCTCACGACGTTTCGGCCACAACGCAAGCAGCCGTCCTCAGGTGAAGAACAGGCCTGTTCTTGCGTGATAATTATTTTATTATGTTTTATTTTTATTATTTTATTATTTCCCTTCTACGTGACTTTACTGAAAAACCAAGAAGATGAATCCCTGCAGTCACGAAAGCTTTAAATCGAAACAATAATTCTAGTTAAGAATAACTGATGCAATAATGTACATGATGCATTGATGTGCCATGCTATAGTACCAATGAATCCCCTAAATATGGAGGCAATGGATCAAAAGGTTATTTATCTTAGCCGATATATATTGTGAATCATGACAATGGTGGCATGAGTCATGACGTGGACATCGATGGAAATAAATGAACGATTGACATCGCGGAGCTGAATATGGCTCACGGTGTTGGTGATGAGGATGCGCGTTTGCAGCGTGGTTAACTGGCAGGAATGGTGCACAAACGTGCGACTTGTGGTGTTGTCATCGAGTTCAAAAGGGTTGACAGAGTAAATCGAAGGTGCGATGGTTAAAACATGCAGCACGGGAGGATGGGGGCTATGAGCACAAAGGTCAGTTACCTCGAAGGACAGCAAACCGTTTAGCCAGGAATCGAGGCTTAGCTGAGCACAAAGTAGAGGCAAAGAAAGTTCAGGACAGGGAAGGTAGGCAAGATGGTTTTCAGATCAAAGGGTACAGGGAAACAGTCAGGAATCCAGGGCCAACAGGAGGCAGGCATAGACAAGAAAACGTGCCAGACTACCTGTGCATTATTTGTCTTTTAACCAGGCAAGGCCCCACTGAACTTTTGAGGTTTTTTTCGGAAGCGAACTGGCTATCACACAAGATAGCTCAACGAAGTGGATCACCACCTGCCAAATGTATAGCAGCCGAATAGTCTAAAGGCACGTTTCTAAATGTGGAGGGGGACACCGATTGACCCGGAGAAAAATCCACGCGGCCACGGGGAGAAAATGCAAACTCCAAATGTGCAGATGACAGGGTCAGGATCAACCCACAATCTCCTGCATAACAGGCAAGGGAGTTAACATATTGCCACCGTGATGAAGCAAAACGGTTAAATTGCCATAAAACTAAAAAAATATGAAACAGTGTTACACGTTTAATATTAATTCATGTCCTTTAGCTACAGCTAAATAAGTTTATTTTTGAGGGCATACATCTATTCAATCGTAGTTGCCCAGAATGTAAGGAAACACTTCTTCAAATTGTGACATTTTAGAAATAACACTGACAAACAACGGCGTATTCGCACGCATAATGACATCCCAAGATCGTAAATATTTGTTTTGGAGAGGATAATGTTATTTGATAACCTACAGTGGACATTACTGAGTGGCCGTGAATCTGTCGAATCACGCCCGCCAAGCGGTAAACAGTCTTGACCACTACGTTACTCAGCTGCTCAGGGTGAGTAACCTAGTGGTGAAGAAAAGACATGTGTCACTCCCAAGTAAGTCCACGCCATATACCATCGATAGAACAGCTTACTGAAGAGAGAACAGTCGATACATTTGCATTGAAGCCTTTTACAGGTAATTTAAAGCAGTACAGACATTATCGGGCCAGAGGGCATTGCCGCTATAACGGCTTCACAATTGGAAGGCTGCCAGTTATACATCTTCATTGAGGTTGCACTCAGCCAGCCATCACTCAAGGGACAAGCTCCAGGAACGGATGGCTGAGTATCTGCGAGAAGTAAACAGCGGTTGTACCATACAGATTGGCGCATATCACAGCAATGTGGAATTCCCATACCGTCAGTGGATCAGGGCTGCCAACAGAGATGAGGACCGAAGGGTGTTATTATACTCTCCTGAAAGTCAGAGCGATTATTTCCAGCTCACACGAGCATTTAGACAGTGATCATCACCTGTCCACAGCCCTCAGCCAGTGGTGGAAATTCCGCGTTCCTATGGCAGGGGACGAGGCAAAACCACTGATATGATAATTGGTTCTTTACCCTTCTATCTTGCCAGATAGAAGGGTAAAGAACCAATTATCATATTTTTACTGGCAAATGAGGTCCCCATAGTGTAACCACTGATATCTTCCCCAAAAAGTTGTCCTCAATTTACCAACGCGCAGAGGAATGATGGGCTGTGTCAACTCTCCGGCCAGAAGTTAAACTTGCAACTTTTCCGATTGCGAGCTGCTTGTACTCTTTGTTTTTTTTTTCGGTAAAGTCACGTAGGTAAAAAAAAGAAAATTAAATCACGACGTTTTGGAAGCAACACAAGCAACCGTCATCAGGTGTTGGCTGCTCCAGCAAAATTACTGAGGCGTGTGTTTCGTTTCTCTTTTTACCTACGTGACTTTACCGAAAAAACCAAAGAGTATGGGACCCTTGCAGTCCCGAAAACTTCAAATCTAGAATTAATGCGAGCTGCTTGCTCTACCATCGAGTCACCTGGGCATGCACTGCCTATGCGGGGGGGGGGGAATTAAATGCAGTGCTCAGTGGCAAAATGTTTGCGCGTAATGGACAGCGGGCCACTTACTGCTGCCTTGGCGGCCCATGTCTGGCCCCGTGGTGTGGAAGATGAACTTGCGTAGGGAGGTGACGGTTTGCGAGCCCACAAGAATGTAGCGTCCGAACGCGCGACAGTCCACCACTCGGATGTTGAGCGGCGGGTGAAACAATTCGTTCTCTGGCAGATCCTGTGAAGCAACCAAACCGAACTGATGTATCCTCCATCGAGCCACTCCCTTCACTTAACCCGCCCCCCCACCACCACCGCTGCTTGCGAATTACGGCTACATATTTAATCTTGCAACTCCTTACGAGTAGAGCTCCGCATGATGTGTAGTATGTCGGCATTCATACATATTTTAGTCAATGGTTGCACCCTTTGCGTCCTTTATATCGGCGTTAACGTCATGCATGAATGCGTTATAAATAAAACTGATTTCACGTTTTATTACCGCATCATTTAACACATCTTTGTGTAAGCCCACAGAAGCCTCGGTAAAAAAAAATATGTTGAATATGTCTACCCCCGATTTTAGGGGGACCGTGATAGAAAAGGTAATTGCTTGTAATCTTTTATTATAGGTATAGACTGGACAATAATTGTGCCAAATATCAGTTTTCTAACCCATCTAGAATATCATTTAAAATAAAATCACTCCCTTTTCACAACCATTTAAATGCATAAATGTACAACTTCATCGACAAAGATTCAAATGTGAAATATCAATAATCATAGAGTCTTCGCATCACAGATAAATACATTGTAGTGATAGACTGCGTTGTTCAAGTACAGTATTTGTGTTTACAGTTATGTTTCGCCAAGCGAAGGGCAAACGATATGTTCGGCATGATGCATTGTGCAATAACTTTGATGAATGGATGAGGCCAAAGTGTATGCACACAGGCTTAAATCTTTTTTTTAAACCAGATTATCTGGGATAAAAGTCAAAGATTTTGATTCAGTGCCTGGCACAGATATTATTTTTTAGTACAGACAGTTTAGTTTTATCACAGACATTCGTTTTTCTACAACCACACAGCCACCTCCAAATTAGAGGCAGGCCGCTTGAACTGAACTTTGAGCACGGTGTCCAAACAAACCTGCAAGGCCTGTTCAAGTTCATTTATTAGGTATAGCCCTGTGAGCCATTCGGCTCTTGAATCGGGTGCAACTTGAACATGAACAAAAACATCTTAAAGTGAATATGTGACTGAGTGCAAACAGAAAATCCAAGAAAAGACAGCAAAATATTGCAGAAAAAGCACCGTACACAAAAATGTGCAAAACTCCCAGTGGGATGCAAGTCAAACAACAACAACAACCACAAGACAACTTAGATTGAGGCTTAGATTAAGATTAAGGTTTGTCCAAACAAACCTGCAATGCCTGTTGCGACATAGCCCGAGAGAACAATCGTCGCTTACCACCTCAAAGAACTTGACAAGGTGGCTGAAGTTTGGGTTTTTATTGAAGTCTGTGATCACCACCGACTGGATGCCCTTGCCCGCGCACTCGATGTCGACGCGTGGCCGATCTACCGACTGCAGCTGCACTCGCTTGAGATCCCTCAGGCCCCAGAAGAGAACCTGCAGAGAGACACAGGCCAAGGGGGTGACACTGAGCATTGCAAGGGAGTGGTGGTGGTGGTGGCGGCGGTGGTGGTAGTGGCGGTGGTGGCGGTGGCAGCGCTTGGCATTAAGCAAACGAAGCAAACACCTGCGTGTGTACGTTGAACCTCTTTCGCAGCATACGTAGACAACCGCGCTAATCGGAGGTGCGCGGGAAGGACGAACAAACTAAACGCAAAAAGCAGTTCTAAAGAAATGAGATCTCAGTCTAGATTTAAAATCGCACAGCTCCAGTAGCTTCCTAATAAATGAAGTGCACAAGGCCCCAAGCAGCTGAAGGAGGTCCCAGGTTCGTGAAAAGTAGCAGTGAACCAAACGCCAGCTCGGATTACAATCCCAATAAGCACAAAAACTTAAAACTATCAAACAGAAATACAATTCATTCCACACATCCCTCTTTTGTCTCCATCGCTCTTGCGTCCGCGCTCACCTCTGTCGCTTGTGAACGTCTCTCTCATCTCCGCTACATCTCTGTATCATCCGTAACTCTATTCTCTCATCGCACTATGTTTTTGCTTTCATCCCTTGTCTATAACTCATCTGTTGTCTCGCTCGGAGTTTATGCATTGAAGGGGTGGAAGGGGCAGAAATGATTTCTGCTTTTGGGTTCTTAGCAGGCGGGCGAGCAGCAACACTCTGTTAGAGAGCTCCGTCCTTGACAGCAGTGCATTTGATGATGGCCATGCATCTTGATGCATCTTGATGCAGTAATTTTAGCTGTGACGGTCCCACCTGATTACGGAAACTTGTGTTGCCTCCGAAACGTCGTGATTTATTATTTTATTTTATTTACATTATTACTTTTATTAACTTTTAATTTTATTTTTTTACGTACGTGACTTTACCGAAAAAACCTAACAGGATGATGGCCATGTTCACATAAAGCATTCACACCGTGATTAACTCTCCATAGACGTGCTGATGCATTCACACACATCGGCTGTTAGGTTCGGACCAGGTTTAGTTCATGGCATAGCTTGCATTTAATTCCTCGGAGAGCAGTAAGGGGGACTGCCACGTTCAACGATTGAAAACAATTGAAATGAAAATCGGTGAAAACTAAATTAACAATTGTGCACGTAATGGATCGAAAGAGTTAATACAAAGATTTGGAGCGTAACGAGCATATTGCTTGAAATTGATTATTACGCCTGAGTTTACAAAGTATTATACAGTGTATATATATATATATATGAGTCAATAATTAATAATTAATGAGTATAATATGCAAATTATATGCGAAAAATACATTTAGAATAATGGAATGACAAAATAAAATTCCCAATCCATATTGCTGCTCAATTATATCCAAAGCATAATAACTGAAGCAAATGCAATCACACATGTCATCACTTTAGAAACATTCTCCAATAATTCTCACATTTCTCAGAATTGAGGGTAACTGCATTCCGTGAGCATTCCACCACATTCCAGTCTTCACAATGGCGAAATGTGATCGATTATTGATAATCTGTCTGCAGCAAGATGCACAGCATCCGCTTTCCAGGGGCACACACTATGTGCTCAAATGTAACCGGCAAAAAAACGAGAAATTTAAACACTGGGCTCAGAGGCAGTGTGTGTGCGCTTGCCTGTACAATGCATGCATAGGGGGCCGTGGTGGGAAGATATGGGGGGGGGGGGGGGTCAGGGTGAGCTCACCTCTATCCTGTACTTGGCCAGGACAGGCCGAATCCCCTTGGGCACCGGGATGATGGGCCCTCGGTCTGTGTCGTTCAGTCCGGAGACCGGAGGGAATTTACAGTTGTCTGCTGGTGGGACCTATAAGAGCACAATCAGTTGCAACACGGCACGGCTTTCCTGCACCACGCAGAGATGAACACTGCAAATTGGTTTTAGTGGACACGTGGATGACACATTTTTATTTTATGTCTTTGTCAGCGGCCTCGCCTCGCCTTGCTTAAGAGAACACAGGCTAATTTTGAAAGCAGAGTACGTATTGTTCATTGCACAAGGTTGGTGTAATGAGATAGGGCATTTGGGCTGAGACTTACCCTGCGAGCATTTAAACAAGTCCTACAAATATCAGCGAAAGTCGAGGCCATTGCCGAGGCTTCGCTAAGGGCTAATGGTTAGCGCACATATCTGTAACACCTATTGTAAATGTACACAGCAGGTGATCCTTCCGTGCCAAAGCAGTAAGTGCATCCTGTAAACAATGTCTTTAGCATAAGGCAATTAGATTCACACTCGGCAATGACATTCACGATTGTGGGGTGAGCAGTTGCAAGGACAGAGGTCAGCATTCAGGTTATAGGAGTCAGTTTAACACGTAGGCTTTCACGACCAATATTATTGCCCGATGATGCTGGATGCAATTACCAGCGAAACGTCGTACTCAAATTGTAAATGTTGTGGTTTCACGCTTCAACACACCGGTGGGCTAAAGCAGTGAACTATTTGTCTTTTGTCAACGTGACACTTTTTACTGATTGGCCGTGTCGGGTGGTGGAGGGTTACGACACATTTATAAATAACGCGATCTAACCCCAAAAACGTTGATTGTGAATTATAGGAGTCAGTTCGGTGTAAGCGGGAGGGAGCTTGGTGGGCGTCATCCCAGGTTACACTGAAGCTCGCATGGCTTTCAAGTAAACGCACACACATGCTCATGCAACATTGTCAGTCGCTGGTTCCCACCCTGTGGTTCGTGGACCGCTGGCAGCTCTGCCAGGCCATGGGGAAGTATATCACACATGGACAAAGAGCTTCATAGCTCATCGGATTCCTCCAGTATAAATAAAGTTTCTGATGGGAAGTGGTCCGCAGAACCGTGGCAGATGCGACCATTTTTTTTTCACACCAGACTTTGTTTACTGCACGGTGGTGCACGAAATTCGTTGGATGGAGGATCGTGATCCACAGGTCCATGTAGGTTGAGAACCTCTGCTCTAAGTAATATTTTTTGTTATGTTACATTGTATGTTAATGCAAGTTTCGAAATATAAACTACGCAGCACGATCAAGTTGTTTCTATGAACAATAAAATGGCACAATTGTACCTGGCGCCTTGACACGTTGTGAAAGGTGCGAAAATCAGTGCAAATTATTATTGTTATTAAAGTTGAGTTAGTTACTATATTTTGTTGTCCTTCCCCCACACCTCCAATAAGCACGGTTGGCTACGTATGGCGTGAAAGAAGTTCAACATACGAGGTTTTTGGGTTAGATTGTGTAAATATAAATGTGTTGTTAAACCGACCATTGCCCGACACAGCCAATGAGTAAGGTTACAACGAATCCTCACGTTTTGTTTACGTGACAAACCTTACTAATTAGCTGTGTCGGGTGGTGGAGGGTTACGACACATTTATACTTCCGCGATCTAACCCAAAAACCTCGATTACGGACGAATATCGGTTGCGAAAAGCCTACGTGTTCAACATACATGCGTAACTCTTGATTTAAATCTCTCATGACTGCAGGAATTCATACTCTTGGGTCTTTCGGTCAAGTCTAATATTTTTTTACTCACGTAACGTCAAGGATAATATCGCGGCAAGGATAATCCGCATCTGGGAGATGTTAACTCGGAAAGAGAGCAAGGGGAATCACCTTCAGTCGACACTGATCCGACTCGGCGCGAGCCAGGAGAGCGAGTCTAACGTCATCCCCATCACGGGAACCTCGGGTCACGGACCCGGGGCAATGAGGCGAGAGGGAAAGGAACGACGACCGGGGAAATTAAAACGGGTGAAGCGATCGGTGCCGGGAAAACGTTTCGGTTACGGACGAGAAGTGGCGAGAGAGGCGCGGGGTGTTGGCGATCGTGCGATCGAGTCCGATAGAGTTCCACGACCACGAGGATAAAAAATGAAATAAAAGGAAAAATAAAAAAAGATCGATTTACTAAGATTATACGCGAGACGCATGAGCATGCAAAATGCAGACTCAGCCTTCACTCCTGTTTCGTGTTGTCGCTTGACTCGCGTAAAACTCTGGGCGCGGGGCTACCAACGCCTCTCGATGCGAGCAGCCAACATCGCTCAATCAAAGCGTACACCGCTGTTCGATTTCCATCTGGTATCTAAAATATACTGAGCTTGACTATATCCGTCCAACGCTCTGACCCTTTCGTGTCCACAAGTTGAGCGCGCAATCACGACGCAGCCCTTGTTTCCACCATCGCCTGAGAAAGAGTGACGGGACTGTTTGCGAACAACCTCGCCCCGAAGGGCAACGCAGCGCGAATTCCTAGAGCTCGCCGCGCAAGCGTAGATTGCGCCATTGATCGTACGCCACTTCTTGGCGTCTCAAAGCGCATCTGTCCTGACACTGATGCCGTGGTGATGTCACGGCCAATGATTTGGTGAATGACGTGGTGGGGCGGGAGGGGTGATGCCGCTGTTATTCTGGAGAGTGCGTGGGTCACCTGCAGGAGCTCAAACGATGCCAGCAGCTCTCCGGCAGTGACCGGGCCTCGGTAGATCTGGTAGTAGTCGAGCATTGGAGGGAAGCGCGGGGGTTCGTACGGCTCCGTGCTGATTTTCACCACCGGCTTGGCCAGTGCTCGACCAATGAACTCGGCTTTGCCCTGAAGGAAACAATATCACCGTCAAGTTCAATGATATTTTGTGGGACCATGTGAGAACTCAAGAAAGCACGATGAGTTTGCGTGAGTGACCTCGGATGACAAACAAATACGATGAAGTAAGAACGACAAAGTATCAGAAGCATCGGTAATTACATCAACGAAAGCTAGATCTGAATGTCTATTTACATGTTTCAACTTTAACGCTCTATTATATTCAAACACGATAATTAACCTGGTGAAATTAGAGACCATTATTTTTATCAAAAGAGCTACAATGTAACCTTGTGATTTTAATTCATCATTACCATCATGCATTATACAACACAAGGCAATTCTGGTTCGTAGAGAATATAATCGCAGGTGAATATCAATCACCATTGGACACACTCTTGGCGGTCAGTTTCAGCAATGACCTGCTACAATAGCGGAAACCATCGCGTTGATCCACACCGAGCACTATCGCCGTCGACGACTCTGCCGCCGCCGACGATGACGACGACAGCCCTCGACTCACCACGGTGTCTTGGTCGAACACCTCGATGACGACCATGGGTGGGTCATCTCTCAGCTCGCGTGGCTCCCCGTACATGTAGACGTTCTGGAACTGCAACAGCTGGTCCCACGTTGGGCAGAGCGTCTCCTGGAATACCTGGTTAATCCACAGGGTCGGGGGGCGAGCAAAGGGTTAGCCCACAAGTGGCGGCGCTGTTTAGGCCACAATAAGCAATGCTGCTACTCATGCAGGAAAGCAACGCAGGACGCTCCTTCGTACAGAAACCACGTGAGAGTATTTGCAGAGAGAGGCGTGGGATGACGCTGTGCAAAATTCCCCTTTGTAAACTCCTGGCAATAGTGCGCATTTCATATCGATTTCACGATTTACAGCATTAATAATCTCAATGTATTTAAATACAGGCATTTCTAATCATTAGTAGCAATGGGAAATGCTCATAGTCGTAAGTTCTAAGATGAAATGAGAGTTTAGGTCAACTGAGCTCATCGTTTTTCTTGGATTAGTTGCATTAGCACGACTATTAATCACCGCACAGTCTAAAGTCACTGACTGGTCGGTAAACACAGGCCGGCCCCTGCCACGTGAATGTGACGTTTACACCAAACGCCTCAGGACCGGCAATGGACCCGAGCTGCACCCGACGCCGATCAGAGCACGACGACGCAAACTCTGCACCGTGGCGCGGTGACTCTCGCGGAGTCTCGCGGTCGTCTCATCACGACGGTGCCGGTTGGTGGTCGGTGGGGGTAGATGCCGGCGACCTGCTAGGCACATTCACCCGTCCCGTTGCCACACTTGCCCCTGGACTCTGCGCCGGTGCCGGTTCTCCCGTGGCGGTCGCGCGCGCCACAACCGAGCGCGACGCGTGAACCCTCGTTTACGCTGCGCGGGCGACGCGCTCTTCGGCAAACCTTCACTAGAGTGGGCAGCCAGAGAGAGCCGAGCAGCCTGGCGTACCTCGGTGGACTTGCAGTGGGTGGAGAAGATGACTCGAGCGAAGGGGTCGGAGAGCCCCGTGCTGTCGGCGGCGAAGAGGCTGCGAGCCTGGTACATGTGCGCGCGCAGCTCGAACTGCGACCTCTCTGCGTAGCGGGGGAGGGAAGGCATTGTGAGAAAACAGATCTGAAATTTCGATTTAAAGCTTTCGTGATTGCAGGGATTCGTCTTCTTGGTTCTTTCGGTAAAGTCACATAGAAGGGAAATAATAAGATGACAAAAAAAAATACGTGACTTTACCGAAAGAACCAAGAAGATGAAAACAGATCTGGTACGGCGATAAACGTACGTATGTATGTTGAATTTCTTTCGCGCCGTACGTAGCTAGCCGTGCCAGTCGGAGCTGCAGGATTGGGTTGCTACTTTGTTTTGTCCGTGTAGTCTGGCAATTTCTGATCTTGTTAAGGAGCATAAACCATCACGCAAGCTCTGGTCATCCTTGTCATGGCTTTTGACTAACCATCGGACAAAGGAGGTCGCCGCATCGCGCGCTTTCAGATGCGCTTCTGCGGCCGTCTGGAACGCTCTTCTTTCCGATATTAGGCAGCCACCGGAGCTATGCAATTTTAACCCAGATTGAAAACTAATTTCTTGGGAACTGCTTTCTGTGTTTAGTTTTTGTCCTTCCCCTGCACCTCTAATTAGCACGGTTGGCTACGTACAATGCAAAAGAAGTCAACATTCATACGTACATATGTGCTCGGGTGCCAGGAATTGATTCTAACCGAGATCCGGCGATACTGAGTTAAACTTTAATAAAGTGTGCTGCACAGTTCTGATAGACCTAGGCTGACTGAGAAATGTGTGTGGGTTTGGTAGATGGAAAATGTGGCAACTCCCTAGACAACGAGGGCTTTTCACATGGAGGGGGTGACACACTCCAAGAGCCCTCGCTTAGCTATAATTGCAAGTCCATAGGCTTGCAGAGATCGTTTCTCAGTAGCAAATGAACCTATTCTCGGCAAGTGCACACACATGCATTCTAATGGATGAATGCATAAATAAGTAATGCATAACACAGGTTGTGTTTTTGGGTTAGATCGCGTAAATATATAAATGTGTTGTTGAAACCCGCCACCATCCAACACAGCCAACGAGTAAGGGTTGTCACGTAAACAGAACGTGCCAATTCGTCCCTAGTACAGCACACCGGTGTGTTGGAGAGCCAAGCCACAACATTTACAATCGGAGTACGACGTTTTGCCAGTAATTACAACTAGCTTCATCAGGCGACAGCCAGATTTGTGCTGTACTAGTGACGAATTGGCATGTTCTGTTTACGTGACAACCCTTACTAGTTGGCTGTGTCGGATGGTGGCGGGTTGAACGGCACATTTATATATTTGCGCGATCTAACCCAAGAAACATGTATTATGGATGATATTGGTCGCGGAAGCCTACGTGTTAAACCAAATAAATAATGAGTAAGAAAACAAAAATTACCTTAACAGATGTTTAGAAGTAACCATTGTTTGAGAACAGCTGACAAGGTCAACACGGCACATGGCATGGGGAGCACCGCACATGCTCAACTACCTTTGTCTTCCCAGTGCTCTTGCTTGCAACATCATATCACTTACTCATTTTAAAATGAATCGACTTGGAGATGGATCAGCCCAGGTTCGGATACCATATTCCACTGGCATTGCGTGTTGCCACACACACGTGGATATATATAAGAGATAGAGATCTCCATTTATCATGGTAGACCACAGGGGGTAGTGCTGTTTGTGAGCACTCTGGAAGATCTGCATGACATACAACCACTGCATTCAGCCACCTCTGATGTGCTGATGCTTATACACTGCATTAGGTACTCATTTAAGACTGAGTCAACCTAAGGGAGGCTCACAAGGGAGCCTCCAATATAGGTTTGATGCAGAGGTTGTAGTATCACATGCGAATGACCACACTGCACACATAACAACAACAGCCACCATTCACTAATGAGTGGTGGTGACGTCACCACGGCGTTTGTGCCAGGCTAGGTGCACTCCCGAGGCCAACGTGAAGTGTCAAAGGCTCGCTGACAGGAGGTCGCGGGACAGACCCACACACCCACACACATGGAAATACCTCGCAAAGATAAATATCACGATATAACAGAATTCAATAGAAGAGCATTCCCCAATTGACATACTGTGGTAGTTGAGGACACTCGGCGGAACACCGGTGACCCCAATTTTCTTCTCCTCAAAGCCGCTGGGCAGACCAGTGAGGAAGTCCTTGCGTTGCTTGTTGAGGCCCAGCCAGAGGTAGACCTCCAGCTTCGCCTGCATGGTCCAACCGCCCGAGCCGAAGACACGTTTCCCCGGCAGCTACCAGCACATTGGGCACAACAGGGCAACGTGTGTGCGCGTGAGCACGGCGAAGTAGCCAACCTTCCTCTAGACGCGAATGTCAAATGCTGCCTCGTTCACGCCGGCGCCGATGCCATTATTCGATGACGTTAAAGGGCGAATTTGGCTCGATGGTGCGGACTACCTCGCCAGACTTTAGTTTGCTGTCCCCACGCCCGCACCTCCGATACGCACGGTTGGCTCATGTGCGGTGCGAAAGAAGTTCAACATGCACACAAACGTACGCGTTTGCTTCGTTTGCAAACGCCTCCAACCACCGCCGCTGCCTTGCAATGCTCAGTGTCACTACCTGGCCTGGGTCGAACTGCAGATTCTCTTCTGGGGCCTGAGGGTTCTGAAGCAAGTGCAGCTGCAGTCGTGGATCGGCCACAAGAAAGAAGTTCAGCATACATAGGCGATAAAAATTTCAACTTGGCAACAGAAAACTGCCAGTTGAAATTCTGGTTTGAGGTGAATGAAGCCCATCATATCCATGGGGCTGATCCCATGAACACCAAGGTTTGTAAAGTCACCAGTAGACATATGGTCAGGCTGGTCTCAGTCGCAGGAATGTGAAATGGCCACTCGTGGCTACATTTTGTCAAAGAGATGAGCACTGCTTCCATGTCTGGCAGTGTGGGGAGGTCCGCATCCAGCAGCAGATTGACAAAGGGTTGTAAATATATATATTTTTATGGATATCAGAAAGTCTGTGGTTATGGCCTAAATAAAACTCCTCTGAATTGTAATGCGTAGCTATTGCATTAACCCCCCTTGTGCACACATTGATTCACAGTGTGTACCCATCCTAATAAAAACAGGGGTCCATTTCACCACCAAAGAAGAACACGTTTAGGTTCATCAGTCAAGGAGCCACCTGGACACATTTTCCAGCAGCATTATCTTCAGCGTGAAAATCCGCTCTCGATTTTGACTTTGTGCCCATAAGCCGGGTGCTGCCTGTTAAATGCTTGCGGGGTGCATTGGTCCAGAAGATGGACTTAAATGTCGTTTATATTTTTTTGTTGTGTTGAAATTAAGAATTAGTCACAATCCACTGACAATAACACGCGTATTGTTCTCACCATGCACTGCTGCCGAAAACCCATTGCAAACCCATGGAAGTCGAATAAAAATAATAACTACGGATACATTAAACGAGCACGTCGAAAATATGAATAGCATGCGTGTGGAATGGAGGAGAATATATTCTTGTAAATTATCAACGAATAATTCAACAGGCATTGTCCACCGACACACGTGCAATTGTATCCTATGCCATCAGCAGCAGTAGATGGAATTGGATACATTGTGGCATTAACTCACCTACGGATTCCGCAAGAACAGAAATTGCAATAAAAATACACAAATTGTGCACACAACACGAGCAGGCATCGCAGAAAGCAAAGGGATGTCGGGAACGGTTAGCAAAGGAGTGAAGAATACTGAAGCGTTGAACAGTTTTAAAATCAACGGCTCGTTGAAACTTACACGGTAAAGTCACGCACTTTCCTTGCAGAAATTTCTAAAACGCTCTCTCTCTTTTTGCGGCCATTTACACAACACCAAAACACCCTTCAACCACCCAGGTGGCTAAGCGGGAGAGCAGGGAGCGGCTCACAGTCGAGGAAGGTTGCGAGTTGGAATCCTTGTCGGGGTTGTTGACTCGAGCCCACCATACCTCTCTCTGGCCGTCAGTAAAAAGAGTGGCAGTTTGTTGCCGACCATAACCGACGGTTGTTTTGTTCTTTAGAGGCTCGCCCCTGGTCATATGGGGTGAGTTTCTCCAATGTTTTTTTCCACGTTGGTTGTCAGAGGTCGCAACCGTGTACCCGATACCCGTACCCTACCCGATACCCGGCTACCCGTACCCGGCCGGGTACGGATACGTGTAGCCGTTTGCGACCCTGGTGCGGCCGGGTACGGGTACGGGTAGGCCGTGAGTCACTGGTGAGTAACCGTTTGTCACTCATTTCGGGTAGAGTACGGGTACGGGTAGGGAACGGGTACCCGTATCCGGCCAGGTATGGGTACGAGTACCCATTTGCGACCCTGGTGCGGCCGGGTACGGGTACGGGTAAGGAATCAAAACACGTTTTACGACCTCTGTTTGTTGTCCAATGTGGAATCTCCACCACTGGCTCAGGGTTGTGGATGGGAGATGAGGACTGCCTCAATGCTCAGCTGAGCCGGATATCACATTTGACTTTTCTGTTTAAAACACCCGAGTCTAACTAGAGGTTGTTAATATCCACCGCTATATGCAAATGTTGAAACGCGATGTTTAATTCGTGTCAATAGTTACGTATGTTCCTGCAAGAATTGATATTTATTTTATTTATTAATTCGGCACATTACTTCACAGTGAGCTGAATGGACATTCGAAGTGTTGATGTTCTATGTAATGTGACTGTTTTCTTGCTCTGAGGGCAAAGAAGATGTAACAAATGGGCTATACAATATTCCAGAAACGTCTGTTTGAACTAATGGAAAATGTAATCAATGCCACGAAACATTGGCTGCAGAAGCCAACCTTGCTGAGCACGATTTGAAAGCGACTGCTTGAAGAACGTAACTTGCCAATTTATTTGTATTTTGGAAGTGAATCCACGCATCAGCACTGCCGGCAGCGAGATGTTAACTAACTCGCCTAGTATACAGGAAGTCGTGGGTTCGATCCTGACCCTGACACCTGTAAAATGTGGAGTTTGCATTTTCTTTCTGTAGTCGCGTAGATTTTTCTCCGGGTCCTCCGGGTTTTCCCTCCACATTTAGAAACACGCGTTCAGAGTATTTGGCTGCTATAGATTCCGACATAATAAGCCACTTCGTTGAGCTATCATTTGTGGCCAGATCGCTTCTGAAAAAGAGCTACGTAGCTCAGGGGGCCTTACCTTGTAAAATAGAAAATAGTTCATAGTATATATTTTGGTGTCGTGTAAACAGCTCTATGCATTCAAATAAAGGCTACCGAGCAGAAACCAGATTTATTTTTACAATGCTGATTTATGAACTTGACCAGATATTGCAGATTTATATAATTGTTAACATTTCAGTATCCTATTTCTACAGCTTCGAATGTGATATGAGTGACATGATTGAAATGTAATTCTACTCTTGCATGAGTCATCTCTTTAAGAGGCTTTGACCTAAAAAAATACTAAATTCGTTTCAAAAGTTGAAAAGAAATTGTATTAAATAGGGCTAGAAGGGTCAGATCATTCTTCATTGCAACATGCTTAATA